>NC_043972.1:60948060-61043060 GCF_902148855.1 Sphaeramia orbicularis
GTGGAGAGCCGCAAATTGGCACCCAGGTTCGTGGGCCCATTGCCTATCTCAAAAATAATTAATCCTGTCCTCTGTCCGTCTGAAGCGACCTAGGACCATGAGGATACACCCAACCTTCCACGTGAGTCAAGTTAACCGGCTAAGGAGAGCCGTTAGTCCCACCCACCCAGCCACCACCGCCACCCCGCCGGATCATTGATGGAGGCCCAGCCTACACTGTTCGCCGGCTCCTAGCGGCCCGTCGCCGGGGAAGAGGATTTCAATACTTGGTGGATTGGGAAGGATACGGCCCTGAAGAGCGTTCCTGGGTGCCCGCCTCTTACATCCTGGACCCGGACCTGATCCGGGACTTCCATCACCGCCACCCGGAGGTTCCTGGGCCGTCCGGTGCCGTCCCCTAGAGGGGGGGGTACTGTCATGTCTGCTCCCAGACTGTGTCTGTCTTTTCTGTTTTCTGTCATTTCCTGTTTTATTTTGTTAAGTTTCCCTCATGTGTCATGTCTGGTGTCTTTACTTCCCCTCCTTGATTGTTTCACCTGCTCCTGATTACCTGACTCCTCCCTGATTATCTCCACCTGTGTCCAATTGTCTTCCCTCCCTCTTGTGTATTTAAACCCTGTGTTTTCCCCTGTTTCTTTGCCAGTTTGTGTTCTACCTTTGTGTGCTCACTTACCAGCGTTTTTGGATACCTGTCAGTCTGTCTGCCCGTTCTGACCCGTTTTGCCTTCCGACCACCGATTCTGCCTGCTCGTCTGGTTCTGACCTGGTTCGTACTTCGACTTCTGATTCTGCCTATTCCCTGATTACCTCAGCCTCCAACGTGTTACCTTGTGTTTTGACCCTCGCCTGGACCCTGACCGTGAGTAGCCTTTCCCTCATGTCCCGTTGCCTCCTGAATTGCCCTCCTGTGTATGACCTGGCTTGTTTTTGGACTATCCTCTGTTTTGCCCTAGTCGGGGTGTTGACGGGAATCCTCCGGCTCGGCCGTGCTGACCATCCATATTCCCCGTTCACAGCCCGGACGAAGAGTCCAGAATCACACGCCTTCACAGACGTGTTAACTATTTTGTGCTGTGTTTTTACTACCGTGATTGTGTTTAATAAACACTCTCAATTGGTCATCTGCATTCTGGTCTTGCATTTGGGTTCAGCCTTTGTACTAGCCCCATTACATTAATATCATTTTGTAGATAGTTAAATCAATCAAACTGTTAGCAAGGTCGCAGTGAAAGGAGCATCTGTAGTTTAAAAAGGCTGAAGTCCTCCACCCACAACACACTGGGCCAAGGCCGTCTGAGCAGACCAGCTCTGCTGGACATTCAGAGGACACTGGTCCAGTCCTGGGAAAGACGCCTACTGGTACGATAAGGACACTGAGCATTTTCTTAAAAAGGAACGGAGGGACGAACGTATGTTTAAATAACCTGACAATTTTTTTTTTATGTAAGCCGACAATGAGCTTCCCCTGTCTGAAAGACGAGCAGCCGCCACTGGAACTGAGGAAGGACAGACGCACCAACACAGGACCAGTGGATTGCGATTATAGAAGGAATATAAACAATGGAAAGGGTGACTCATAGACTGCGACTACAGGAAGCACAAATGGACAAAAAGTGGAATAAATGGACTGATTACAGAACAAAGAATGGTGGAAAGACTGGATAATGTATGTAAATGTATTGAAATATGTATAATGTACCAAAGCAATGTTGGTTTATTAGTTTTTTTGTTGTTTTGTCAAATATATGTGTAGAAAATTTCAATAAAAACTTAAGTGGACAAAAAAAACACTGACTCAGTTCATCCGTCATTCATTCAGTCAGTGAATAGAATGGCTCAGTCTGCTCCTGTTTGTCAGTGTTTCCTTCACTTGTGGATCTTTAAAGCCACACTTGTCCAAATGTCAGGAACAGAAGCTGAGCGTGCTCAGTGGAGTTTCTGTAAACCCACTATTCCTGAATCCTCTGCATTGACTCCAGTTTGTTCAGATAAAAACCACATGACCCAGGATGTAGGGCTGGGTTAAAAAAAACGATTTGATCGATTTTGGATCAATTTCTTTTTCATTTTGCGTAATCGATTAATGGTGGATAAGATTGATTTTTCAGAGCAAGACCGCAATATAAAAGACCTGGAAACTGCCGACGCAGAAGCACGGCCAGCTACGTCTCGCAAGCCCCTCACAATGGTTCCAGCGCGGGTGGAAGGCGGAGGAAGGGTGTGGAAAACCCCTCTGTGGGAGGTCCTCCCAGCCTCAAACTCGAGCAATAGTAAAGCAGAAATCATGAAGCTCCGCCCATCCTCCCCCTCCAGTGAGTTTCTTGTACCAAGGGTCCAACATGATTGTGTTTTGGGGGGGGGGGGGGGGCAAACTGGTGTCAGTGCCCCAGGGTGACAGTAATGAGCCTTAAGGCTGGAAGCAGCAGGAATAAAACAGAATAAAGATGAAGAAGAAGTCTGTTCTGATCCACTGCAGAAACATGGACATGTTTGTGTCTGTTCATTATTTCAGAGCAGATTCATCTGTTTACTGATGAAATGTCAGATTTATTTCCTTTTTAAAATCAATATTGATTCTGTGTTGCATGGCTGCAGTAGTCAAATAATCAAGTTACAACTCAAAACTGTACTTTGGTATCACTAAGTGAATCTGAATCAATCAATTAAGACTGAATCGAATCGATATTAATCAATTCAGAACCTTATGAATCGAAATCAAATCGATGAAGGAAACTGGCCATGATAGCCAGCCCTACCAGGATGTTCAGCTTGAACCCAGTTCACATCCCTCCTTTCTGCATTCCTTACCAGTTGAAGTGGTGTTGTCTTCAGACAGGAGCCCTGCAGGAAAAACACAAAGGACAGCCATGAAAACAGGACAATATTCTGATTAGAAATAAAACATGTACACATTAGTGAAGAAACAGGAAACTGAGGCTGATCAGGTTGGATCGAAATCTGTCTGAACTGTGTTTGTGCTTTGACTTTGGCAAACGTCGTCTAAGCACAACAGTCACCTTTGCACTGAGTCCTTGTGGAGAGTTAAAGTGTTTTTTATGACTGTGTTTTTACTACTTTTTTTTTTTTTTTTTTTTTTTGGTAAGTTTGTGGATACTGCGGGAACCTGTAAATTTCCTTATGGATGAATAAACTATCTATCTATCTATCTATCTATCTATCTATCTATCTATCTATCTATCTATCTATCTATCTATCTATCTATCTATCTATCTATCTATCTATCTATCTATCTATCTATCTATCTATCTATCTATCTAAATACCAAAGCACATGTGACACAGATGAAGGTTCAAATACAAGTATAACATGATCGAACAGCAATAGATGAACAATGACAAGATGAAACTGACACATTTAGGTTGATCCGTATCAGTTACACACATGTACTGTTGTATTTCTGAAACAATTTACCACCATTTATTTGAATATTATCCTCTGTGTTTGTATGTATTTTATATATTTAATTTAAGGTTCTTCTACAAAAACAGATCAAACTGAATAAACAGTGTCTTTTTCAGTCCAGTCTGTCATTAACTGAACATAAACCAGTGTGTCCATCCACTGGCACTGATCCAACTGCATGGGTTTGACTGGAGAATCAGTGTTGGAGAAGATGACTGTGTTTCCACGGTAACTACAGAACCTCTGACCGTCCAAATATGGTCATATCTGAAGAACATGAAAAGATGAAGAACTGTATTTTACACCAATTATTGACATGGATTGAGAGGATTAGTGGATCAACAGGAATTAAAGAGTTTAGATCAGTAGATGGTTTAGGTTAAAGGTGGACGTTGGGTCTGTAAGGGTTAAAGGTGGACGTTTGGGTCTGTAAGGGTTAAAGGTGGACGTTTGGGTCTGTAAGGGTTAAAGGTGGACGTTTGGGTCTGTAAGGGTTAAAGGTGGACGTTTGGGTCTGTAAGGGTTAAAGGTGGACGTTTGGGTCTGTAAGGGTTAAAGGTGGACGTTTGGGTCTTTAAGGGTTAAAGGTGGATGTTTGGGTCTTTAAGGGTTAAAGGTGGACGTTTGGGTCTGTAAGGGTTAAAGGTGGACGTTTGGGTCTGTAAGGGTTAAAGATGGGCGTTTGGGTCTTTAAGGGTTAAAGGTGGATGTTTGGGTCTTTAAGGGTTAAAGGTAGAGGGGTGAAGTGGGTTAGAACAAGGAAGAAAAAGGTGGCGCAGACCCTCACAAGAAAATATCAACAATAACAACCATGGTGAGAATTATAAATAATTATAATGGAAACAATAACTAGAACCAGAACTGAGTAAACTGGGCAAAAGAGAAAGAAAGAAAGAAAGAAAGAAAGAAAGAAAGAAAGAAAGAAAGAAAGAAAGAAAGAAAGAAAGAAAGAAAGAAAAATTACAATAAAATAAAATAAATAAGACCTATTAAATGATGAATATAAGAAAAGAAAACATGTACATAATATCATAAACAACGTCTGTCCAAATAACACCAGAACCAAATCCAGCCAACATCAGCTGTTCACATGAATCTGCTGTGACAGAGTGACTGCATCAGAGGAAAGAGAACAAGGAAAGAGACTGAAGAACAGACATGGAACCACAACCCCACCCCCTCCAAGGACCAGGGGCCCACAAAGAGGGTCCCAAGGACCAGCAACCCCACCCCCTCCAAGGATCAGGGGCCCACAAAGAGGGTCCCAGGGCCTGGTGTAAGCGGTTCACTTTGTGTTGTGTTATCAGAGGCTCAGACTTCTCTGGTTCACTGCAGATTTATTGTATTCCTTCTCCTGAGATGACACAATAACCAATGCTGTGATTCCTACGTTCTGGGACGGTCCCTTAATTCTGGGACAGTCCCTTAGTTGTGGGTCGGTCCCTTAGTTCTGGGACAGTCTCTTAGTTGTGGGACAGTCTCTTAGTTCTGGGACAGTCTCTTAGTTCTGGGACAGTCCCTTAGTTCTGGGACAGTCTCTTAGT
This sequence comes from Sphaeramia orbicularis, assembly GCF_902148855.1. NCBI lineage: Eukaryota > Metazoa > Chordata > Actinopteri > Kurtiformes > Apogonidae > Sphaeramia > Sphaeramia orbicularis. Next base: position 60,953,028 of record NC_043972.1, read on the forward strand.
TCTGGGACAGTCCCTTAGTTCTGGGACGGTCTCTTAGTTCTGGGACAGTCTCTTAGTTCTGGGACAGTCCCTTAGTTCTGGGACAGTCTCTTAGTTGTGGGTCGGTCCCTTAGTTCTGGGACAGTCTCTTAGTTGTGGGACAGTCTCTTAGTTGTGGGACAGTCTCTTAGTTCTGGGACGGTCCCTTAGTTCTGGGACGGTCTCTTAGTTCTGGGACAGTCTCTTAGTTCTGGGACAGTCCCTTAATTCTGGGACAGTCCCTTAGTTGTGGGTCGGTCCCTTAGTTCTGGGACAGTCTCTTAGTTGTGGGACAGTCTCTTAGTTCTGGGACAGTCTCTTAGTTCTGGGACAGTCTCTTAGTTCTGGGACAGTCCCTTAGTTCTGGGACAGTCTCTTAGTTCTGGGACGGTCTCTTAGTTCTGGGACAGTCTCTTAGTTCTGGGACAGTCCCTTAGTTCTGGGACAGTCTCTTAGTTCTGGGACGGTCTCTTAGTTCTGGGACGGTCCCTTAGTTCTGGGACAGTCTCTTAGTTGTGGGACAGTCTCTTAGTTCTGGGACAGTCCCTTAGTTCTGGGACAGTCCCTTAGTTCTGGGACAGTCTCTTAGTTCTGGGACAGTCCCTTAGTTCTGGGACAGTCTCTTAGTTCTGGGACAGTCTCTTAGTTGTGGGACAGTCTCTTAGTTCTGGGACAGTCTCTTAGTTCTGGGACAGTCCCTTAGTTCTGGGACGGTCTCTTAATTCTGGGACAGTCCCTTAGTTCTGGGACGGTCTCTTAATTCTGGGACAGTCCCTTAGTTCTGGGACAGTCTCTTAGTTCTGGGACAGTCCCTTAGTTCTGGGACAGTCCCTTAGTTCTGGGACAGTCCCTTAGTTCTGGGACAGTCTCTTAGTTGTGGGACAGTCTCTTAGTTCTGGGACAGTCTCTTAGTTCTGGGACAGTCTCTTAGTTCTGGGACAGTCCCTTAGTTCTGGGACAGTCTCTTAGTTCTGGGACAGTCCCTTAGTTCTGGGACAGTCTCTTAGTTCTGGGACAGTCTCTTAGTTGTGGGACAGTCTCTTAGTTCTGGGACAGTCCCTTAGTTCTGGGACGGTCTCTTAATTCTGGGACAGTCCCTTGCATATCCTCTTCTACAGCTGGAATCGGCTCTGAATTATTGTCACTTTATGATAGTTAAATGAATTCAACTAAAACAAGAAAAGCACTTGGAAAGCACAGACCTCCGCCAAGGCAGATCAGTGCCCCCCCCCCCCCCCCCCCCCGATCACCACCAAAATGTAATCATTTCTTCCTTGTGCCAGTATCAACATTTCCTGAAAATTTCATGAAAATCCGTCCATAACTTTTTGAGTTATCTTGCTAACAAACAAACAAACAAACACGCATGCACACACACAAAGCAAAGCGATCACAATACCTCCTGGCGGAGGTAAAAACTGTATAATCACCATAGTAACCATAGTAACCATAGTAACCACAGTCACCCTTTCCATGCATCAATAGTACAACATTAACTAAGTTGACATGAGAACCATGTCCCCTTATTACACAACAACGAACACTAGTGCGTACACCATCGAAAATGCACTGTGGCACGCACACACACACACACACCCACCCACCCACCCACCCACACACACACACACACACACACACACACACACACACACACACACACACACACACACACATACATCATTTCTCTGTACCTCACAAGACAAAATGAACAATGCTGTGATTCCTGAGTTTTGCGACAGTCCTTCAGTTGTGGACAGTTGTGGACAGTCCTTCAGTTGTGGACAGTCCTTCAGTTGTGGACAGTTGTGGACAGTCCTTCAGTTGTGGACAGTCCTTTAGTTGTGGACAGTCCTTCAGTTGTGGACAGTCCTTTAGTTGTGGACAGTCCTTCAGTTGTGGACAGTCCTTCAGTTGTGGACAGTCCTTTAGTTGTGGACAGTCCTTCAGTTGTGGACAGTCCTTCAGTTGTGGACAGTCCTTTAGTTGTGGACAGTCCTTCAGTTGTGGACAGTCCTTCAGTTGTGGACAGTTGTGGACAGTCCTTCAGTTGTGGACAGTTGTGGACAGTCCTTCAGTTGTGGACAGTCCTTTAGTTGTGGACAGTCCTTCAGTTGTGGACAGTTGTGGACAGTCCTTCAGTTGTGGACAGTCCTTCAGTTGTGGACAGTCCTTTAGTTGTGGACAGTCCTTCAGTTGTGGACAGTCCTTTAGTTGTGGACAGTCCTTCAGTTGTGGACAGTCCTTTACTTGTGGACAGTCCTTCAGTTGTGGACAGTTGTGGACAGTCCTTCAGTTGTGGACAGTTGCGGACAGTCCTTTATCGTTTATAAAATGAAAGGATGTTACTAACAGTAAACAGAGCGTGTGGGAGCTAGCTTAAACAGCACTGACCGTGAACGTTAGCTGTGACTGTGAGCGACTCCACAAAAGCCTAACATGCAGCACATCCATGTCCTGTACCAACACCAGGTCACAGAAAACAGAAGGAATACAAAAGGACAAAAACAGCAGACTGGTCACATGGACAGAATCGACACAAATGCAGGTTTATTGGAACACACGTCTGACCTCTGACACAGATGGAATCGGCTCTAAGCCACACCCACGAACACACGCGAGAGGGAACAGCGGTGACGTCACAGTGCTGCGTTCACGGACAGTCGGCCCACAGCCCATTCCCTAACTCCAGATACTTCACTGATTTAGTGGAGTTTAATCAATTATAAAAAAATGAATGGAAACTAATTATTTTTAATAGCCTGTTACACTGGCAGCTGCACCCCCTCCAAGGACCATTTACACACACCCGCACGCACAAACACCTCTACCCATGTCCCCCACCCACCCCCACACACACATCTACAGCCCCCCCCACACACCTACACACACACCTGCACGTCTACTACAGATGTGATGACATTAGAACTCCACACCACGGCCCCCTGCCACCACAAACACCCCAGCCTCCAGCAACACTGTGGCCCCACCAAGACACGCCCCAAACGCCCAAAGACCACCCACCCAAACACACCAACCAGCCCCCCCCACTCCTTCTCCTACATACATACATACATATATACATACACACACACATACATACACATACACATACACACACACACACACATACATACATCACACACACACATACATGCATACATACACACACACACACACACACACACATACTTACACACACACATACATACACACATACATACATCATACATACACACACACACACACATACATGCATACATACACACACGCATACATACATACATCATACACACATACATACACACACACACACACACACACACATACATGCATACATACACACACACACATACTTACACACACACATACATACACACATACATACATGCATACATACACACACAGACATACTTACACACACACATACACACATACATACACACACACATACATGCATACATACACACACACACATACATACACACATACATACATCATACATACACACACACATGCATACATACATACATACACACACACATACATGCATACATACACACACATACATACTTACACACACACATACACACATACATACACACACACACACATACATGCATACATACACACACACACACATACATACACACATACATACATCATACATACACACATGCATACATACATACATCATACGCACATACTTACACACATACATACGTCATACACACACACACACACACACACACAGACACACACATACATACACACATACATTTTTCAGAGCGGGACCCCGGGTACCTGACCCAGGTACCTGACCCAGGTACCTGACCCAGGTGCCTGTCCTGGGTACACAGTGCAGAGGAACCAGCCCCAGACCATCTGGTCAGTGGAGGCAGTCTGAGGAGGGTCATGGAAGATGGACATTCAAATAATATGAAATGGGATCCATACTGGGACCTATTGCCGAGTTTCCACTATGTGGAACCAGCTCGACTCGACTTGGTATTCCTGAAGACCGTTTCCATTACAAGGTACTACCCACTTTACAGTACCTGGATGCGCCGCATTACTTCCGTGTTGTCTGCTCAGAGAGTTGTTGATAAACTCGCTCGTTGCGTGTTGTCTCGTCTGAATTTTTACGTCAGCCACCACAGACTGAATCTCCTGGACTGACCATGGTGTAGTTTTGGGCTGTTATCATGTGGATTCATGTACCGACAGATTTACTGTCCACTTCTGCATCTGTTTTTTGTAAAACAGAGGGTCACAGAGAAAACTGTCTGACCAATCAGTGGTCTGCAGTGTGTACACGTCACGGTTTAGTATCTGGTCCCCAGACCTGGAACCTCGGCAGAGGTGATACCAAAAAACTAGTACCAGGTACCAGATTCCAGGTCCTTTTTTGTAATGAAAACGCAAAAAGGCCGAGTCGAGTCGACCCGATACCACATAGTGGAAATGGGGCATAAACATGATAGTAACACACACACACATATGTGTGTGTGTGTGTGTGTGTGTGTGTGTGTATATATATATATATATATATATATTCTATTTATATGGATGTAGATGTGGATATGAATTGCAGGATATTGTATATATTAAAATATTAGAGATAATTTATAAAGCAAAACAAATAATATGTGTTGACTGTCGTAAAAGTCAGACAGAAAAATCAAAGCTTCAGTCAAACATTGGCCCGTTAAACCCAGACTCAGCAGTGACAGCTGAACGGACGCCTTCAAACAAAGAGGATGAGACCAAAGTGGACAGAGTTCTGGGACAGGTTCATGGAAACCATGCACAGAGTCAGTGTGTCCAAATATTTAAAGCTGTGTGTGATTTACACCGCACTATCAAAACAAACCAAAGAAATGTCCAAAGCAGAGGAGCCCATGGACGACAGAAGGACTGATGAAGGAGTGCATAAAGACAAATACTGTCCAGAAAAAGAATTGTAGTGGCAGAATGGAAATATAAAAAAGAGAGAGAGGAACAAAGGAACGAATGAGCGGAGTCAAAGGAAGGGTCACATCTGCTCTAACACATTTAATGACAAGCATCTACACCAGACTGATATTTGTGGGTCAGTAATTACTTCTATTTTCAGGAAAATGTCATTTGAAACGAGAACAAATTTGTGGAAAAAAAAACTGTATTTAGTGTGTGTGAATGTTTGTCCAGTGACCCAGTTTAGTGCCGTCACTCTTTGTTCATTTTATAAACTCTATAAATAAAGTACATTTATTCAAATATACTAATATTTGACTATTATATTATTTATGTCATATTCTAAACACACAGTGTTTAAATTAATAAATGCATATATCTGATGCAAAATACATGTGAATATAATGTTAATATTATTTGTATGTTGTAAATATTGTAAATAAATGTATATGATATTGATAATTGAAATAAAACTGTTTAATTTGAAATTTCCTTTTGTTTTTCCATCTGTGACGCTGACATTTGTCTAAATTCTTTCTATTTAGGTTTGATCATATATTTTTTTCCTCTATAACCAACTATTGGGTTGTAAAATAGAGGGTTTAAGGTTTACACTGAATACATTTGAGTATGAAAACGTCAGAGGAACTTCACTTTGGAGAACTTTGGAATTCTGGAAAAAAATAGACGTACATTTTCAGTCCGTCTGTGAAGCAGTAGTTTTAGATATTTTTCATGTAAAAATATTTCAGCTAAATGTTTCCGTTTGAGTCTGTTTCAGATGGCCTTTAGACCTTTACAATTCTGTGGAATATTTGTGTTCAACTGGTCTGGTTCAACAGTTAGGAATCAGACAGTAGTGGGCGGTCCATCTGGGACGCCCTGGACCTCACACTAATAGAATAAGAAACTGTAAAAAAAAAAAAAAAACAGAAGAAAAAAAGATTATTGTAGGAGTTTAGTTGGAAAAAACTCAGAAGAAATGAAAGGTGTGTGGAGTTTATGAAATAGTGTTATCATAAAAGGATAGTGGGGAGAACATCTGCCAGATTACCTTCTGGAAAATGGACAAAAAAGTGGAAAATATTGGAAATATTAGAAACACACTGAACGACCACTTTGTTCATATAACACAACTAAACCAACTCCTAAACTAAAGTCAGTTTGAGCCTCATTTCCATCATGACAGACACATGACCATCAGCACACGCTACGACTGAAATCCAACACACCCCTGACCCGTCTGTAACGTCTCCATGGTTACCATGTCCACCCTTCCTCATACCTTGGATCCAGAAGGACATCCAGATGATCATCAGTGTGTGGTCCATGCCCAGTCCTGTGCTGGTCTCTGGTCCCAGTCGTCCTCTTCTCTGTCTCTCTTTGATCTCCTCTGCTGTGGTTCGTGTTCTGCGTCACATGACTTCACATATGTGAGCAGTAATATTCTCCTGTCCATCCAACCGCTGTTTTCTGGATGTAACCATTCACTAAAAAAAAATCTGTAATTTAACAGAATTTTCACTGTTTATTTTGCAGATTTTTCCTGTATTTTTAAGATACAGGAAAATATCAATGAAATGACAAAAACAGACTGATTTTACATGTCAAATGGAAAAGAACATGAAAAAACTGTAACTGTGAATAACCAAAAAATATCCATTTTTTAAAAGAAATTTTTTTGTTTTTTCACAGAAACATACACAGAAAATGTCACAGAAACATACAGCAAATGTATCATATCCATCCACCACCCACCCACTGCCTGCCCACCCGCCTGTCCATCCGTCCGTCTACGACGGCCGATGACAAACTCATATTTATTTCCATGGAAACCATGGAATGTGTCCTCAGTGTCCAATAACGGACACATTAACAGCTGTGTTGAATGATGGATTCTGATTGGTCAATGCCTGCGTCATTCAGTCTATTATTTGTGTAGAACAGACTTTTTCTCTGTTTTATTCCGTTTTATTGGAGAATCCAACTGTTTAATTGAGCTAAATGTTTCAGAACATGTTCAACTCATTATCTGAACTGAATCTAGACACGGAAACACGAACCCACTGAGTCGAGCTGATTTTTATCTTCAGCCACTTCCTGTTTCAGTACAAACAGGCATCATGTGACACGACAACAGCACCAGTCAATCAGATATCTACAAGTTTATATCTATTACTGTGGTCACCATAGCGACCAGGGACCACAGGAACCATGTGTGGTTGGGTTCAAGTCTGTCCATCCTGTGATATGGATCAGAAAAGTGATGAGAGAGATTGGTGGTAAAACAGCAGATCCATTTGTGAGAAATGTTGTTGCTTAGTTTGGATTAGTTACAGATCAGCAACGAAAAAGGTTCAAAGTCTGTTTAACCCTTTCATGCATGATTTATGAGAACCTTAAGATTTTTTTCCTGAGTGTTTTAATTCCTCTGTAGGCATTAAAAAACAATGCAATTACAAAAAAAAAAAAAAAAAAAAAAAAAAAAAAAAAAAAAAAAAAATATATATATATATATATATATATATATATATATATATATATATATATATATATATATATATATATGAACTCATTTTTCATGGAGTTGCAAAAATGTCCACTCAGCTGGACACCATGTGTTTAATTTTTGAAGCTAAGAAACACATATTTACTTATATACTGTGTGAAAACTATGTAATAAAAACATGTTTAATGCAGCTAATCTGATGTTTTCTTACATTTTAACATACTGTAATACTAGTTATTACTCACTTCATGGAGATAATATGCAAAAAAAACAAACCAAAACACCTTTTTCTTAAAAAAAAATGTTAATCAGTCTAATAACAATATCAAGCAATTTTTTACACTTAAACATATCATTGTAGATTAGGAGTATGAAGAACAGCAAATTTACACTAATGGTCTGAATGTCAGTGTATAGGATGATGCATTAGTGTCCACTGTGTCGGCTGATATGGAACTAAAACAACAAAACCCATGAATATACAAGAGAACAGCTGGAGAAGAACTGACCACTGGAGTGACCACTATGCATGAAAGGGTTAATTGCCATTCTAACATTTATTTCAGTATTAAAGTAGCTCCTTGTTTTGGATAATCCCTTATGGTCCAAGTAAAGCAAAAATGAATAGAAAAGTAAAGATGTGGGTCATTTATCAACACTAACCTGTCAAACTGTCTCTAAAATGTCCCATCAGAGAGATTTCAAATACCATGTTTTGATCCTGTATTTAAAATGCAATATCAGAAAGTGAAATAACATGTGAAAACTATGATTTTTTTTTTTTTTTTTTAATGCAGCGAATGTGATGTTTTCTCACATTTTAGCATACACTAATATTAGTTATTATTCACTTCATGGAGATAATATTACATAAAAAAAAAACATTTTATTTAAGAAAACTGTTAATTACAGTTCAATTACAAATAGCAAATGATTTTCACTGAAACATGTTAGTGCAGATCAGGTTTATCATGAGCAGCAAAGTTACAGTAATTGTATGAACTGCAGTGTTTGGGATGATGCATTAGTGTCCACTGTGTCGGCTGATCTGGAACTAAAACAACAAAACCCATGAATATACAAGAGAAGAGCTGGAGTAAAACTGACCACTGGAGTGACCACTGGAGTGACCAGTATGAATGAAAGGGTTAAATACTGTCACTATATTCACTAACCATTAGTACATGTGTGAATAGTGTATGTGTGAGCATAAATGCACATCAGAACTGGTTTGAAAGTGACGCAATACTAAATGTTTAAATGCTGAATCCATAATTTATAAAAGTATGAAAATATAATCATTAAGCACAATGTAGATGAGCTTATGAATGATGAGTAAAACATTTATAACTGTGCTTATAAACCATATATTAATGAGTATTCATGTCATAAATATGCTTTATAAATGATGAATTCAGTATTTGTTAATGTAACAAATACAACCGGAACCCAGAAGCAGACCGACACAAAGGTATGAGTTTGAAAACCTTTACTGAGGCTTTGTTGAAGCAACAGGAGTTCAATATAACAGTTACAGTTTTAGACACAGTTACAAACTCAGTCTCAGTAATCTGACAGGGGTAAGGCAAAGGGGGGCGTCGGGGACAGGCAGATAGTCCAGTAACCGGGGAGTCCGTAGAGTCCAGAGGGGCTGAGACAGAAGACAGGGTCCGAGGCAGAAACAGGTCGAAACCAGACGGCAGGCAGAGAGACGTGGTCAGGGACAAAGGGCAGGTCGAGCACCAGGGAAACGGACGAAAAGGCAGAACCAGGCTGACGAGACAGGCAGGGATCAGACGACAGGTAGCAGAGCGGGTCAGGGACAAACGAGATCAGACACGAAGAATCAGGTAGGTGTAATGCTGGAAAGTTTCTCACAGGTAGAAGACAATCTGGCAAAGAACAAAGGAGAGAGAGGTGAATATAAACCCTCTACCTAATGAGCCCAGGTGTGCTCACAGGTGAGGGGAATGAACTGATGAGGAGGTGTGACAGAAAGAGCAATGAGGAGGTGTGGCTGAGAGTGAGGGGAAAAAAGAGAAAGAAAGAGAAACAGCAGAACAAAAAGACAGAGATGTTACAGAACCCCCCCCTCAAGGGACGGCCCCTGACGTCCCAAAACAAAGCTGGGTGGGTGGAGGGGTGTGGAGGAGGGTCAAAACTCTTCAGAAAGGACCTCCTCTTCTGATCTCGACCCCTCCTCCTCCGAAGAACTCCCCTCTGCCGCCGGCGATTCAGGAGCGTGGGAAGGAGGGGAAACCACACCATTGTCAGCGGCATGGTGTCGGTTATTAGATGGCTGATCAGGGTGCAGATGATGAAAATCACGGATGAGCTGACCATCTAGGATCTGACGAGCCGGAACCCACGACCTTTCTTCAGGGCCGTAACCCTCCCAGTCAACCAGGTACTGGAGCCCCCTGCCCCGGCGACGAGAGCGCAACAATCTGCGCACAGTAAAGGCTGGAGCGCCGTCAATCATCCGGGGGGGAGGGGGGGGCTGAGAGGCAGGCATCAGGGGACTCTCATGAGCAGGTTTCACCTTGGAGACATGGAAAGTGGGGTGAATGCGCATAGTACGAGGAAGCTTCAACCTGACGGCCACTGGATTGACCACCCTCTCGATGGGGAAAGGACCTATGAATTTCGGGGCCAACTTTTTAGATTCAGTTCTAAAGGATAGATCCCAGGTGGACAGCCAGACCTTCTGTCCTTCCTGATACTGGGGAGCCTGTGAGCGACGGCGATTAGCTGTGGTAGAATATCTATCAGCAGCTCGCTTAAGTGCGGCTCTGGCTTGGGCCCATGTCTGACGGCAGCGGCGGATAAAAGCCTCTGCTGACGGACAGGATGATTCCACCTCCGCTGCAGGAAAAAGCGGAGGCTGAAAACTGTGAACACACTGGAATGGGGTGAGTCCTGTGGCAGAGCTGGAGAGGGTATTGTGGGCATACTCCACCCACAGCAGCTGTTTGGCCCAGGTGGCAGGATGTTTAGATGCCATACAGCGGAGAGTAGTCTCCATCTCCTGGTTCATCCTCTCCGTCTGACCATTGGACTGTGGGTGAAACCCTGATGATAAACTGGACGAGGCACCGAGTAGTCGGCAGAATTCCTGCCAGAAAACAGAGGTAAACTGGGGACCTCGATCTGACACGACATCCACTGGGATGCCGTGTAAACGGAACACATTAAAGAGAACCGCCTCAGCAGTCTCCTTGGCTGAGGGGAGCTTGGGCAGGGGAATAAAATGTGCCATTTTACTAAAACGGTCAATAACTGTCAAAATGACTGTATTCCCTTCAGAAGGAGGTAACCCGGTGACAAAGTCTAAGGAAATATGTGACCAGGGTCGGTGGGGTATAGGCAGTGGCTGAAGGAGACCGGCAGGGGAGCGACGAGGAGTCTTGTGTTGATTGCAGACCGGACATGCGTTGACAAACCCTGTAGTGTCCTCCACTAGGGACGGCCACCAGAACCGCCGCTGCAATACCTCCAGGGTGCGCTGAATACCAGGGTGACAGGTGAGTTTTGAACCATGAATCCATTGCGAAACCTCTGACCTTAACTCCTGAGGGACGAACAGGCGGTTCTGGGGGCAGGTGCTGGGACCCGGCTGATCCTCCAGGGCGGCTCTTACTCGTTCCTCCACATCCCAGGTGAGGACTGCCATGCGGGAGGAGACTGGGAGGATGGGGTCTGACTGATCATCGCTTCCCTCCCCGACCATAAATTGCCGTGACAGGGCATCCGGTTTGATGTTACGAGAGCCTGGCCGATAAGAGAGGGAGAAATTAAAGCGGGTAAAAAACAAGGACCAACGGGCTTGACGGGAGTTGAGCCTTTTAGCTGTACGGATGTATTCAAGATTCTTGTGATCAGTCCAAACCAGAAATGGCACCTTGGTCCCCTCCAGCCAATGCCGCCACTCCTCCAGCGCCAGTTTCACCGCCAACAGTTCACGATTGCCAATATCATAATTTCTCTCTGCAGGGGATAGCCGCCTGGAAAAAAAAGCACAGGGATGCATTTTCAGGTCATCTGCAGTTCTTTGAGAGAGAACTGCTCCCACCCCCACATCAGAGGCATCCACCTCCACTACAAACTGTCTCTCTGGATCCGGAACCCGCAGAATGGGTGCTGAACTGAAGCGGTCCTTCAGGTGTCTGAAGGCCTCATCAGCCTCTGTAGTCCATCTGAATGGAACCTTGGAGGAGGTGAGGGCAGTGAGAGGGGCAGCCACGGTACTGTAGCTGCGTATAAACTTCCTATAGAAGTTGGCGAACCCCAGGAACCTCTGCAGCTGCTTACGGGACTCGGGCACCGGCCAGGAGGTGACAGCCGAAACCTTCACTGGATCCATCTCCATCCGGTCCCGTCCCACGATGTAACCCAGGAAGGACACTGAGGAGGCGTGAAAGTCACACTTTTCAGCTTTCACATACAGGGAATTCTCCAGGAGGCGCTGCAGGACCACCTGGACATGATGTACGTGCTCCTGCTCAGAATGAGAAAAAATCAGAATATCATCAAGATACACGAACACGAACTTATTCAACATGTCTCTAAGAACATCATTGATTAGTGCCTGAAACACAGCTGGAGCATTGGTAAGACCAAAGGGCATCACAAGATACTCGTAATGGCCAGTGGGGGTGTTAAATGCCGTCTTCCACTCATCCCCCTCACGGATCCGTACCAGATGGTAAGTGTTCCGGAGGTCCAATTTAGTAAAGATGGTGGCCCCCTGCAACAGCTCAAATGCAGAGGAAATGAGCGGGAGAGGGTAACGGTTCTTAACCGTGATGTCATTTAAGCCCCAGTAATCTATACAGGGGCGGAGAGTCGTGTCCTTCTTTTCCACAAAAAAGAATCCCGCTCCAGCGGGGGATGACGATGGCCGGATAATACCAGCGGCCAAAGCCTCATTAATATAAGTCTCCATGGCCTCTCTCTCAGGGGCGGACAGGGAATAAAGACGGCCCTTAGGGGGAGTTGTGCCTGGCAAAAGGTCTATGGCACAGTCGTAAGGACGGTGCGGTGGCAGTGACATGGCCCGGGATTTACTGAACACCTCCCTAAAATCATGATAAACAGACGGAACGTGGGACAGGTCTATGGCAGAACAGGGGCTGACTGGGGGGTTTGGACCATGGGTCTGTTGAAGGCAGATGGACTTACATGCAGGGCTCCATCCTAAAATGGACCCTGTAGACCAGTCTATGTGTGGGTTATGACGCCGAAGCCAAGGAAAACCAAGGATTAACGGTAGGTCAGGTGACTTCAGCACGTGGAATTGGATGGTCTCATGGTGATTTCCAGCTATTAACATTGTGATAGGCTTTGTCTGATGAGTAACAGTTCCTAGAAGGTGTCCATCTAAAGCACTGGCTGGAACTGGATGGGGAAGTGTTTCTAGCTCCAGCTCCAACTGTTCGACCAGACCCTCGTCCATCAGATTAGTATCCGCCCCAGAGTCAATGAAAGCAGCGAGGGTGAACGGTTCTGAAGCCATCTGGAGCTGCACATGGAACAACGGCCTGCTGGTTGGGGCGGATGTCTTAAATCGGCTCAGCAGGATGCCCCTTTTCCCTGCTGAGCCCTCCCTTTTACTGGACACTTAGAAACAAAGTGTCCAGCTTGACCACAGTACAAACACAGATTCTCACGGCGCCGTCGTTCCTTCTCCGCCGCTGTCAAACTGGTCCGTCCCACCTGCATCGGCTCCGCCCCTCCCTCAGCAAAAGTCTCTGTCTGTGGATCGGGAGGAGGCGGGAACCCCGGAGCTCGGAGTGAAGTTCGGCGCCCTCCCCCTTCCCGACGTGACTCCTGCCTCCACAGCTGTATGCGTCGATCCAATCGTGTGGTTAGTTCAATTAAACCATCCAGAGATGAGGGAAGATCAAAAGAAATCAGCTGATGCTTGATGTAAGGGGCTAATCCGCTGAGATAAGCATCACACTGTGCACCTGAGTTCCATGTGCTGAGTGTAGCTCGGGTGCGGAAGTCTATAGCGTAATCAGAAACAGATCGATTACCTTGATTGACGCTCATTAGTCCACCCGTGGCATCAGGACCCGAAGTCACCGGTCCGAAAACTTTACGCAGCTCCTCAGCGAAAGCCTGGAATGAAGAGCAGGCGGGGGTACTCTTCTCCCATTCAGCCGTTCCCCACAGCTGAGCTCTGCCGGTGAGATGGTTTATGGCGAAGGCGACCTTGGCTGCCTCAGTCGCAAACGTGCGTGGCTGCAGAGCGAACAGGATGGAACAGTTCGTGAGGAACGGGTTACAGCCTTCTGGGTCCCCGGCGTAACGTTCTGGTTCCCCTACCCGGGGCTCCGGCGTGGAATCAGATGACAAACCTGGAAACGGAGCCGGAGGAGCTGGATCGGGTGCGGAAGAAGTCTGCTGTGTGAAGAGGACCGCCAGCTGCTGGACCTGCGCAGCGATAGCCGCTACTCCCTGCTCCACACGGTCCAAGCGAGCCCCCTCCGAGGATCGGTCCGCTGGGTCCATTTCTGGCCAGATTGTACTGTAACAAATACAACCGGAACCCAGAAGCAGACCGACACAAAGGTATGAGTTTGAAAACCTTTACTGAGGCTTTGTTGAAGCAACAGGAGTTCAATATAACAGTTACAGTTTTAGACACAGTTACAAACTCAGTCTCAGTAATCCGACAGGGGTAAGGCAAAGGGGGGCGTCGGGGACAGGCAGATAGTCCAGTAACCGGGGAGTCCGTAGAGTCCAGAGGGGCTGAGACAGAAGACAGGGTCCGCGGCAGAAACAGGTCGAAACCAGACGGCAGGCAGAGAGACGTGGTCAGGGACAAAGGGCAGGTCGAGCACCAGGGAAACGGACGAAAAGGCAGAACCAGGCTGACGAGACAGGCAGGGATCAGACGACAGGTAGCAGAGCGGGTCAGGGACAAACGAGATCAGACACGAAGAATCAGGTAGGTGTAATGCTGGAAAGTTTCTCACAGGTAGAAGACAATCTGGCAAAGAACAAAGGAGGGAGAGGTGAATATAAACCCTCTACCTAATGAGCCCAGGTGTGCTCACAGGTGAGGGGAATGAACTGATGAGGAGGTGTGACAGAAAGAGCAATGAGGAGGTGTGGCTGAGAGTGAGGGGAAAAAAGAGAAAGAAAGAAACAGCAGAACAAAAAGACAGAGATGTTACAGTTAATGCTTAACTAATGCTTCATAGTGTGGACTTATTATAAAGTGTTCCCATATGTCTTTGTAACTGAGTAAAAAGATTGTAGTGCCCCATATGTCGGAACGGGATGAAACGAAAGGACGTTCACCTTAGGGCCTATGTGGGCTTTGGACAATCCCAGCGCAGGACAGGAAACTCCAAAACTAGCCAGTAGGGGGTAGGGCTGTTAGAAAATATCGGTTCTGCAATATATCGGGATATTTCATTTCACAATACTGTATCAATATTAAAAAGTACTGTATTGATATTTTTAGGTATTTATTCAAATGCAGATATGGCAGAGGTTCATTTATGTTTTTTGGTTTTCTTGTTTGTTTATATTTTATTTATTATTATTTAACACTGTTTTATTAAATAATGTTTATTTGAATCCTCTTAAAAGCACTTTTTACTGTCTGAGAGGCAGATGGGAGTTCCTTTGGAAATGAGGAGAATTAGAAAAAGGTTGTGATAGAACATTAGATCCTGTTGTTATCAAATAAAAATGTGTTTAGTATCTGTGCAGATTTCTGCTGTAATTCAATTCTTGCAGGAAATAATCTTAAAAAAAAGAAATAAACAAAAAATTGCTATTTTAATAGTATCACGATATATCGTCATGTATCATATCATGATCCTAGTATTGTGGTTTGTATCGTAACGCCAGATTTTTGCCAATACACAACCCTAGTAGGGGGTGTGGTTGCACTGGTTTACCCAAAGCAGTTTGAATCAAAGCAAAAATATTATTCCAAAGAGTATGAAGTTTTGAGCAAGACCAAAACATGTGAACATGATGAGCAGGAGCAGCACCACAAAGGGTTCAGTTTGGACTGACATCAGAGAAAATCTGTCATGTTTTGGTTGGTCCAAAAACAGCCATGCCAAATTTGACACTGCACATCCTGTTGTTATTTTTACAGAAAACATTGCTGTGGCATGTCTTTGCAATGATTAATCAAACTAGACTTCCATCCATTTCCTGAAGGAAATGTAACCCATGTGCTTGCCTGTTGCCGGATCGGTGGACTTGTGTGACGTTAAAGCAAGAAATGCCTCCCATTCAGTTCATCTGTGAATGTGTGTGTCTGTGTTTGTGGACTGACGTCAGCACAGACTGTGTGTAGACCTGTATTCAGATGAGAAGCCCCTCCCACAGTCTGTGTCAGTCCTGTTACAGCAGTGTTTCAATAGGCTCCTTTAACTGAATAGTTCCATGTGTGTGTGTGTGTCTGTGATCCCAGGTGAGCTCATTCATTTCATACAGAGAATTTATGGGAAGTTTTTCAGCTTCATTATATTTATATGTTTTTATATTTATTCTTATTGCATTCATTATTTATTATTTAGATGTATTTGTAATTGTACTGTATCTGTATTAGTGTGTGTTTTTTTGTGGAGTCTTAATTATCTTAATTGTCTGCAGCTGTGACACACAGAACACATGTGCCGTTACCATGACAACGAGTAGTGCAGACACTGATGACACAGACACAAACATGCTCATCTATGACTGAAACACTGAAACAGCTCTGGAACAGCGGCTAATTATGGGAAAACCGTAAATGATAGGTGAAAACTAACATAATCGTGAGCGTCAGACAGACCTGGGGAACACACAGATGTGTTTTTTTTGTCCGTACTGTGAGAAATGACGGAGTTCTGTCAGTGTGAAAACAGTCATCTCAGCAGGAGCACAGCGATCCGTTTAACACTGATTTGTACTGCTGTGAATAGGAGCTGAGAAGGGACCTGCCCCAAAACTACTGCCTCCCATTTCACTGTAGAAAGAGCTAGGTCTTCAAACATGGGTTCATTTGAAGCCCAGGAACCATGGCTACATTTTTGGAAAAGATCATTCACCTCCTGTTTATCGTTTGGCTGGGAGGGCGAGTTGTTCAGAAAATTTTCAGGTGAATTTTTGCTGCTCCTCCACTCTAGGTGATGACATCACCCACTCTAGCAGATCAGATTTTTACTAAATCCAGGGGTTTTTGAAGACTCACCTATTGAAAACCGTAAACCACATCCTCATACCACAGACATTTTTGCAGAGATGACAAAAATGCCTTCGTTTTAAAGTTTAAATGAAGTCTGTAGGTGAAAGTATGGCGAAGCAGTAGTGGTCAGAAAACAGACAACTTTTTTGTCGCTCCCATTGAAAATGAATGGGGTTTTTTATCGCATTTTTGTGCAAAAACCGTACGTGATATCGTTACCATGTGACCACACAGATAATCTTTGGGCCAAGCTGAACATTTCTGCGCTGACAGAATAATTTTAGCACAAATCGTTTGGGAATGGTAGCCACTTGAAAATGGCCCAATTCATTTCAGATGGAGAAATTTGACCGTTTTTTTTTTGCAATTTTAACGAAATCCGTGCATCGGAATGTCAAGCCAATAACATAGCACAGCTTTCGAGACCAGGCTGCACATTTTTGGTCTATTTCCAACGGTCTGGGCCAGATTTTTTTTCAAAGTTTTTTGTATAATAATAAGTCATAAAAAAAAATAAATAAATGTGACGAACAATAGTCCCCTGTGCACTGCACTGCAAGCACACGGGGAATTAATTTAGTCTCAAGTGAACACCAGTAAAATAATAGCATTAAAACATAAATAATGACATATTCCATAGTTTTCTCTATTTTAACACTAAAAGTAAATTATAATACAAACAATTTTATATTTACAAAGTATCCTTTCACAAGAGACTGTGAATAACCTGAACAACCTGGAATTTCAGAACGATATAATGCTTCATCTTTACACAATCCACAGACCTCAGTGGATCTACAAAAACACAAAGTATTCAGTAACAGGAAGAACACTGTTAAAACTGCTCTTATTTTTTTATTTTTTACCTAAAGGCCCAGTGCTACATTTGTTGCAGTTCCCAGATGAATTTTTCCTCTCTATTTAACCTTTCTTATGTGATATATCACCATTTATTACAATATTATCCTCTATATTGTGCTTTTTTTTTTTTTTTTTTTTGTAAATCATGTATTTTGTATATTTAATTTCCTATGTTTGATTTAGACAGTCATGAAAAAATTTGTTAATTCAAGGTTATTACAGCAAAACAGAAAAAAATGATGAAATAGTGACTTTTTCATTAAAATACATCATTAACTGAACATAAAACAAGTGTCTCCATCTACTGTCATTGATAAAACTCCATGGGTTTTACTGGTGAATCAATGTAGTAGAAGATGACAGTGTTTCCACGTCTCTGAAAGTCCAAATGGGTCATATCTGATAATCATGAAATAATAAACAACTGCATTTTACACTAATAATTTATGATAGGATTAGTGGATGAACACGCATTAAACATCACAGATGAGAAGATGCTTTGGTGACCGGTGGCTATTTGCGTTAAGAAACTTCGCCTTAATCACAGGTTATTGTTTTTTGTTTTTTTTTTGTAAAAAAAATTTGCAAATGTACATGTTTATAATGTAATTTTACTTTTCAATTTTCTTTTACATTAAAACAAAGCAAAATATTTGGAGTTGTCACCCTTGATTGTTAATATCTTCAGTGTAAATTTTGCAAATTCATCCCATGGGTCAGATCAGACTCTTTGACATGCTGGTTTTGACACCCCTAACGTAGATTAAATTAAAAAGCAGTTCATAAATTATATAGACAAAAGTATTGGGACACAATGAATTAAGTTGTTTCATGGCTAACAGAAGGGGGGGGGCAAAAGAATAATTTCAAATATCATAAATTTTGGTGCGAGAAATTTCATTGCAAGTCATTATTTTATTTAACTTATTGAAATGTTTATTTTTCTTGTAAATATATATATATATATATATATATATATATATATATATATATATATATATATATACACACACATAAATCAGAATTAATTCATCATTAATCATAATGAAAGTCATTGTCATTGCTCCTTCTGTAAATTTAAATCTTTTAGCAGGGTCACAAAGATTATGACGCATTTACAGACTCCACATGGTACGTGTTCTGCACTGGCATGTTGGTTTAAAAATGGAAGT
This sequence comes from Sphaeramia orbicularis, assembly GCF_902148855.1. Taxonomy (NCBI): domain Eukaryota; kingdom Metazoa; phylum Chordata; class Actinopteri; order Kurtiformes; family Apogonidae; genus Sphaeramia; species Sphaeramia orbicularis. Next base: position 60,971,743 of record NC_043972.1, read on the forward strand.
AAACCTGTCTCATCAGATTTTCAATTATAAAAGCCACTGAATTTCTAGCACTGAATTTTTTTGCACTGAAATGAAGTATCAGAATTTTTTTGGCGTCACATTTGGCTGGATGTCGGTTCGACTTGAGGTAGAATCAATTGCTTTTCCTTGGTGTCCCAGATGTGTCATCGGAATTGTTTTGCTTCTGAATTTTTTTGCATTTGAATTTTTTGCTTCTAAATGTTTCACATCTGAATTTTTTGCATCTGAATTTTGTAAAAAAATTCAGATACTTAATTTCATGATCACAGTTTTCATGAATACCACCACACTGTAATCTGTTCTTTTTTTCCAAACTCTTTCATGCATGAATTATGAGAACCTTAGTCAAGATTTTTTTCTTCAGTATTTTTATTCCTCCTTAACATGTATTTAAAACCCAATATCAGAAAGTGATACAAAAACAATGAAATGAAACTTTTTTAATGCTGCTAATCTGATGTTTTCTCAAATTTTTACATATTCTAATACTAGTTATATATCACTTCATGGTGATAATATGCAAAAAAAAAAAACTTTGTTTAAACAAAATCAAACCTGTTAATTACAGTCTAATAATTAACAATTGTTTTACACTCAAACATGTGACTGCAGATCAGGTTTATCTAGAACAGTAAAGTTACAGTGATGGTCTGAACTGAAGTGTATGGGATGAGGCATAAGCGTCCATATGTGTGTGTTGTCAGATATGGAACTAAAACAACAATATCATTTCACCATTGACGCTTGGGACGAGTGGAGGGTGGTGTGTCTGTCGGTTCTGTCGGTGGAGGATATCGAAGACATCTACTTATTTGGATTTATGATAGTGGGACACCTAATTGGACTTGGAGTTGCCCCGGTCTATCACAAAATTGGAAAGTCAGCACCACGCAGAGAGACCCCGCTGCTGTTGGTGGAAATTAAGGAGCACTTTGGAGCGGTGAGTGATGACGAGAAGGAATTCCAACAGGTGGTGACGCAGTCGGGGACAGAGTGTGAGACCGGTCTTATGTTTGTGTTCGCATTATCCTCTGTTCTTCACTGTAAATTTCAAAGAAAAGGGTTCTGTGGCGGCACGATGTCCCTAATCATCGATCTTAATTTTGTTTGATGTACTCTGTGCCGTCAAATGACAATAAAGGCTATTCTGATTCTGAAGCTCTTTTAGAGGGAGTTCTTTAGCAAGAGTATTTTAAAGTATATATGCTAACCTTAAAGCTATACCGTATGATGTGGCATTTTTACACTTTTCTTTTGTCATCTTAAAATGCTCTTAATAAGTGTGTGTCAAACTAAAATGTAAAAGAAATCCACCAGGTATTGAAACTCAAAAATGTTTAATTCTCATATATGTCAAATAAAATTCTGACCAATCATTTTAGTCGGTCCGAATGAAATAATTGGCCGAACCTGACTGAGCCTCCTGTCAATCATCCATTACGGCCGTCCAGCATCCGATCCATTATTGCCGTCTCCACATCCGACATGTGTCCCTCTGAATCTGACGCTTCACTGGTGCTGCTTCTCCTGTCACTGACCACAGTCTACTGTCTAGGATGTGTTTGGATAGAACTGACATGCACATGTGGAAGGGAAAAAACGGATTTATGAACAGAAACGACAACTGAGGGGCACAAACGGGAGTCTGATGAATGAAGGATGGAGATAAAAGTCCAGAAGTCAGCTGTACTGGACTGAACAGGTCTGCATAAAGCTCAGCTTTTCTGACGGTGGGACTCATACAGGTACATGCACATGGTGTCACACATGTAAGATGATGTAGGATGATAAATGTATGGACTATGAAACTTCAAATGTCCACGGAAAAATTCGCGGAGGCAGCGCGTTCACAGTGCGCGCGCCCATCCCCTGGGCACTGCAGTGAAGACCCTGACCCAGTACTGCACAGACCAGGTCTACTGATGGAACAGGTCTACTGATGGAACAGGAGCCGCGGGCCCTCGGCAGGTGGATGATGCATGTGATTACTGAGGGAGGGGTCCGCGGACACGCCAAAACGGACCGGACCTCCACCTCTGCTTCCTCCTCCGTTTCCATCGCGCATCAGGTGAGAGGAGGAGAGAGGAGGAGGAGCCTCAGAGCTCAGGCAGAAGGAAGGGGGCGGGGCTTTGGAGGGAGGCGGGTTGTTCATGTTCAAACTTTTACTAAGTGCTGTGAGAAATGTCACATCGGTAGGTAGAGCTTTAATGTCAACCTGGTAACGAACCCACTGTGTTTTAGTTTGTTTTGTGTGGGTCTGTCTGTTTTTGTAATGTGCTGTATGTAAAGTTGTTGAATACTTAAATTTCCCTCTGGATTAATAAAGTATCTCTCTCTCTCTCTCCCTCTCTCTCTCTCTCTCTCTCTCTCTCTCTCTCTCCCTATATATATATATATATATATATATATATATATATAGATATAGATATAGATATAGATATAGATATATATATATAAATAAAAAGAGCCAGATTCAGGTTTGATTCTCAGATCAACTCATGTAACCTCATTTTCCACAACAACAATTACAATGATGTTGTCAGTTGAATAAATGTACCAGTTTATATTTCTTATTAGATATAAAACACGTTGTTTGTTTTTTTGACTTTTGGTTAAAGCACAAAGAGAGAGAGGAGAGCAGAGACACTGAACATATCCACTGGTCTACAGTTTATAGAAATGATCTGACTCAGATTAAATGTGTTAAATGTTACGTATTTTAATCAGATTAATTGGAAAACAAATGTCAAAAAATGGTCTGCTGATGTTTTGACAGTATATGATGGTGCGTTCTTCCACATATATGTTGGTTTGTGTCTATTTATAAACAGATTTATGAATGTTCCACTGATTGAACCTGTCCAGTCCATGAACTGTCATGTGCAGACAGTGTTTGAAGTAGATCTGGTCCATCTGACACTAATATTCCTCTGGAGTTAAACCCATTCTCTTGTGTAGGCCTCTCTCTCTCTCTGAAAGCCTTCCCACACCGGTCACAGTCTTATGGTTTTTCTCCTCTGTGGGTGCATAGGTGTGCCTTACATCTGGACTCTATAGAGTCTGATCTGGAGGGTTTTAAGTTTGATGTTCTTATCAGAAGAAGTCGGTGCTGCTAGTTCACACACTGTGTTTCTGTTCGTCATCTGATGCTCAGGTACTGTTTGGGCCAAAAGATGATTCACATCTGTGTTGATGGTAGGAGAGAGCAGAGTGTGGCAAGAATTTTTGTTCACATTGGTAACACTCAAACTGTTTCGGTGTGTTTCTCTGTGGATGCGTAGGTGTGCCTTAAGCCCATTCATATGGATGTAAGTTTTCCCACACTGTCCACAGTGATATGGTCTTTCTCCACTGTGAACACGTAGGTGTGCCTTAAGCCCTTTCATTTGGGTGAAAGTTTCCCCACACTGTTCACAATTATATGGTCTATGTCCACTGTGGACACGTAGGTGTGACTTAAAGTTACTAATGTGGGTGAAAGTTTTCCCACACTGTTCACAGTCATATGGTCTTTCTCCACTGTGGACACGTAGGTGTGACTTAAGGCTATTCATGTGGGTGAAAGTTTTCCCACACTGTTCACAGTGATAGGGTCTTTGTCCACTGTGGGTGCATAGGTGTGACTTAAGGTTACTCCTCTGGGTGAAAGTTTTCTCACATTGTTCACAGTAATATGGTCTTTCTGCACTGTGAATGCGCAGGTGTACCTTAAGGTTAGACATGTAAGTGACAGTCTTCCCACACTTTTCACAGTCATATGGTTGTTGTCCACTGTGAATGCGTAGGTGTGACTTAAGGTTACTCATCCGGATGAAAGTCTTCCCACACTGTTTACAGTCATATGGTCTTTCTCCACTGTGGGTGACCAGGTGTGCCTTAAGTCTAGTTATAAGGGTAAAAGTCTTCCCACACTGCCCACATTCATATGGTCTTTCTCCACTGTGGATGCGTAGGTGTGTACTAAGGGCAGACGCTTGGGTGAAAGTCTTCCCACACTGGTCACAAACATGTGGTCTTTCTCCACTGTGGATGCGTAGGTGTGTACTAAGGGTAGACGCATGGGTGAAAGTCTTCCCACACTGGTCACAGCCATGTGGTCTTTCTCCAGTGTGGATGCGTTGATGGATTTTAAGCTCCTCCTTTCTGATGAAAGCCTTTCCACACTCCTCACATGAATATGGTTTTTCTCTGTTGTGGATGTGTACGTGTGTCCTAAGGTTAAACGCTTGGGTGAAACTCTTCCCACAATGGTAACACTCATATGGTCTTTCTCCACTGTGGCTATGAAGGTGTGTCTTAAGGCTACTCATCTGGGTGAAAGTCTTCCCACACTGTTTACAGTCATATGGTCTTTCTCCACTGTGGATGCGTAGGTGTCTCTTAAGTTGACTCATCTGGGTGAAAGTCTTCCCACACTGCTCACATTTATACGGTCTTTCTCCACTGTGGATGCGTTGGTGTGTCTTCAGCTGATGCTTGTGGGTATAACTCTTCCCACACTGCTCACAAGTGAGTTTTCCTTCCATATTTGCTGGAATCAGGTGATCTTCTCCTGATACAACTTTTAGGTTTCACTTAAAATCCACCTTCGGCTTCTTTCTACATCAAAACAAAGAGAAAGAAGAAGAGGTGGTCACTGAAATGCAATGGAATGTAACAGAACAAACACATCTGTTCAGGACCAGATTAAGCAGATCGACAAAATTAACTCGTTAGGTCATCGACAGGACATTTTCAAAACAACCAATATTTGATGGGTTCTCCTTAAAAGATGTGTTTCCTGTATGAGACCAGAAAAAGCAAATAAAAACAGACAAACTGAAGATGAAAACTGTCAGGTTCTCTCCAGTGTTGGCAGATTCTTTAAATAGTCACAGAATCACAAAACTCTGCAAAAACTTGTTTGGTTTGGTCACTGAAAGTAAAGTCAGACCAGTTCAATGTATTATTAGGGCCCAAGGGCTGAGAATTGGCTGCAAAGGCCCTATTGTCTGTCAAATGTTTTCTATGATCATTCTTCTTCTTCTTATTGCGTTGATGACTAGTGTGACATCACAAATCCCTTTGGTGCCCAAACCCCTGCTGCTAATGTAAACAGCAGTGGCTGGAGTCCAGGAACTGGTCACCTGTTTCACACACACATCCTACTTTGCTGACTTCCCAAAGTCGACTGAAACAGATCTGATCTGTCAGAACTCAAATAGAGTTCTAAGAGTTAAAGGAGCTGTATGGAAGAATTCTGTTCCAAGGAATCAGAAAAGGGCCCTGAATTCACCCAAAATGAAGGAATCATGTTGATTTCAAATACTGAGAATGTTCACATTTGAAAACCTGAGTGTCAGCCCACAACTAATGTTTCTGTTGTCAGGTTGTGTTTTGGTCTGATGCTCCGCCCATCACCTATCTCCCAATCACAAAGTCAGTAGTGTTTGTTCACCCAGGTTGCCAGTTCCCACTGAGCTGCAACTAGGAACATTTCTGATCCCAAATGTCTGACTGTCGCATTTTTGATGGATTGTAAGTACTCTTATCTATTTATTTATTTATTTTGTATTCTATGCTTTGTCTTTTTTATCCTCTGATGTACAGTGTCCTTGGGTGTCGTGAAAGGCGTTTCTAAATCACATTTATTATTATTATTATTAGATTTATCAGAGTTAGTTTGATGCCAGGTGGAAGTCTGATTGGGAAAGTTCAGGTGTCAATGAAAAAGAGGAGCTACGAGGCTGAGGTGAGAGCGAGTAGCTAGCAAACATAAGGGTTTTAGCAATATAGCTAACGTTACTGTACCCGGGTAACGTTAGCCTTTAATTAGCTATGTTAAAATAAGTACCATATGGTTAGTTGATGATGTAACTGACAACACACACACATCATTTTGCTTTAAAGTTACATATAGACAGGTAATGTTATATAAGCTAATGTTTAGCACTAGTACTAGCTAGCTAAAGTTAGCTACTAATGTTAACCGGGAGCAGGTCTTTTCAGACGCTGGACGTTTGGAGCATGAGACGGTTCACACCTGGCCTGGACGTTTTGAACCCTGGGATAAAGATGTTTCGGACCAGACTTGGCGAACTGATATACACGTAAGTACAAGAAAATATGTAGATGTGTGGATTTTTTTAGGGCTGATGCCGATACCGATTTTCTTTTTCATCAGCCTTAGCCGATGACCGATACAGGCTGACGATTTTCTTGAGATGATATTGCTTTTGCTCCCTCAATTTACTTAATAAAAATGACACAATAATAACAAATGTTACAAGTCTCAATTTAAACAAAATAAAGAAACATTATTGAACTTAAAACATTTAACAAATAGTAAAAAGAGGAAGAAAGGTGAGGTAGAACAAGGAATGTTGCATATAGTAGCATTAAACAGCTTCATCTTTGTTGAACTTTATCAAACATACATTCAAATAAAAAGCAAAACTAAGAGTTCAGTGCTCGTAATTCTTCAAGTAATTTCTTTGAAAATAAATATTTAACCATAAATAAAATTCTTACAGTATTGCACACAGTAGCAACAAGCTAGCAGCAGAATCTAGTGCACAGTGTCCTCGACTGAATTTTAAAGGAACCATTTCCCACCGACTCCTTTAATGCTTAGGCCTAAGTTGTAGTGCACTTCCATAATCTCTTGTCGTGCAAATGGCCTTCCTAAGATAAGGAAAGAGTCAACAGCAATACAAACCCAAAAACAACTGGAAATGAACTGTGCAGAATATGCACATTGCCGCACGTCCAACACTATTGACCTAGTTCTGAATATTCCCAGTTTAGGAGCTGTGGGTTATAATGGAGGAAACGCAGACACTCTGCATTTTCCCCTGTCAGCCTGGACCTCTGCAGGAGAAGCCATTTATTTCACTAACAACACACTTGATCTGAAGCTGGGGGCGGGGGGGGGGGGCATAGCGGTCCATGACTGAAAATATTCCATCATTGACAGATTTTTTTTTTCAATGACGGAAAATTCGGAAGGCCGTCCGTCATTTTGACAGATTCAAATACTGAGGGTAATCTACTGTTAACCTTTCCTCCTCAGCTCGTCCGACCGTAGTCAGCGAGCACAGGGGAAATGTCCTCCAGGGCTGATGTGGGGTTCACTCCCCTACCAGTAGTAGAAGACAGCAGCCTTTACTTCTGCACAGTATATCCATGTTAGAACACTGTTTACTTCTGTCCTCTGACACACTCATACTCTAAACTGCCGCTCCCTCACCTTGCTCGACCACTCACACCATACGCACACGCCACACACCGCCCTCGCACTTAAGGAACACACACATACTCACACTCACACTCACACACACACACACACACACACACACACACACACACACACACACACACACACACACACCAGTCTCATAACACTACCAAAGAAAGTTTTCACACAACACTGTGAACAGAACCTGCTGCAGAATCGCTGGTCTGTCTGTGAGCAAGGCATCAAACAGTCCAGAACAGCATCCACCTGTATAGAACCAACATCCACCTGAATAGAACTAACATCCACCTGTATAGAACCAACAACCACCTGTATAGAACCAACATCCACCTGAATAGAACCAACATCCACCTGTATAGAACCAACATCCACCTGAATAGAACCAACATCCACCTGTATAGAACCAACAACCACCTGAATAGAACCAACAACCACCTGAATAGAACCAACATCCACCTGAATAGAACTAACATCCACCTGTATAGAACCAACAACCACCTGAATAGAACCTACATCCACCTGAATAGAACCAACATCCACCTGAATAGAACCAACATCCACCTGTATAGAACCAACATCCACCTGAATAGAACCAACATCCACCTGTATAGAACCAACAACCACCTGAATAGAACCAACAACCACCTGAATAGAACCAACATCCACCTGTATAGAACCAACATCCACCTGTATAGAACCAACAGCACCACTGTTCACAACTACACTGAATACAACAGCAGTACTGCAGTCACATGACTCACCCTGAGTCCACCTGTGGTAGACCCCCTGTCCAGTTAGTCCACCTGTAGTAGACCCTGTCCAGTTAGTCCACCTGTAGTAGACCCCCTGTCCAGTTAGTCCACCTGTAGTAGACCCCCTGTCCAGTTAGTCCACCTGTAGTAGACCCTGTCCAGTTCATGGTGAGTGTGAATATTAATCAGTCAGTGTTCAGTCTTGTGTGGTTTTTTTCTCTGACTTTTGCTTAAATCAGATGTTACTTTGCTCGTGCAAACTGTGCAGACAGCCCAGTCTCCTTATTTTAAAGCCCAGTAAATGTGATGGCATTGATAAACACGGTTAAAAAAAAAAGAGGGACTGATGCGGTGAAGGATGACGGACAAGCAAGGAATCCTCCAGTTCTTCTTTCATTTGGTGTGTTATATGTATGCATGTTCTACCGTTCAGGTGTTATTTGATGGCATGTCCATTTGTGCACAGATCTGTGGTTCACAGAACCTGAACTCTGACCCTCAGTGCATGAGAACACACTAATTAAAAGTGGCATATAGAATTATGCGAGTCGTGATATCACGTTGCTTTATCAGCCAGCAGCAACTACAGCTGCTGCAACATTAAATACTAGTAAATATATCTCTTTATCATTAAAAAATACAAATGTGAAATGACAGTTAATAATATGTTATGATGGAATTTTTAGACCCTGTCCGTCAAAATGACAGACAATAAAAATGTCTAGCGCAAACTCTGTTCCCTCCCCAGCCAGCAGGACCATGTGGGCCCCAGAAGGGTCCCATTTGGGCTGCAGAGAAGGGTCCCATGTGGGTTTGTCCACAGTTTCCATGGTGACCACACATGTGTTTGACCAGAGCAGAATCAGAATCAGATCTGAATCTGTTTATTGTCATTGAACCAAGTACAAAAACTGAGGTAAAGCTCCGAGGTTCAGTGCACGAACTTACAGACAGACAACAAATATAAGCAAAACAACAACAAATATGAGCAAAACAACAACAAATATCAGTGAAACAACAACAAATATGAGTAAAAACAACAACAAATATCAGTGAAACAACAACGAATATGAGTAAAACAACAACAAATATCAGCAAAACAACAACAAATATGAGTAAAACAACAACAAATATCAGTGAAACAACAACAAACATGAGTAAAACAACAACAAATATGAGTAAAACAACAACAAATATGAGTAAAACAACAAATATCATCAAAACAACAAATATCAGTAAAAAAAAAAAAAAATCAGTTAAACAACAACAAATATCAGTAAAAAAACAAATATCAGTAAAAAAAAAAAAACCAAATATCAGTAAAACAACAAATATCAGTAAAACAACAACAAATATCAGTAAAAACAACAAATATAAGTAAAACAACAAATATCAGTAAAACGACAACAAATATCAGTAAAATTAACAGTTATTTACACTAAAAAATTAAACTATTGCAAACTAAGATTTTTGTAAAACAGAATTTCAGTCGTGTAAATAACATGACAGATAAATATGGTGGGATAAATAGTGTGAAGAATAAATAATATGACAGATTCAGATCTGTGATTCTGATTCTGTTCTGGTCAAACACATGTGGTCACCATGGAAACTGTGGACAAACCCACATGGGGCCCTTCTGTGCAGTCCAAATGGAACCCTTCTGGGGCCCACATGGACATGCTGGCTGGGGAGGGACTAAATGTGACTGAGAACTGGGGCGACTGGGGGACTGAAAAGTAGGGTGGAACCGTTTTGGTTCAGGGCTTTCAATACAATACAGAGATACATGCAGCCTACGAAGAACGCAAAGACTCACCACGCTAAAGTCGGCAAAAGATTCACTGATTCCCACTTTGAGGCTCAATAATCACTGAGACACAAATGACGGCTGTATGCAGCTTTGGTAACACACAGAGGAAACTCCAACCCTGTTTCCATCCAAACAAACGCTCCTTAACCATCAGTAGACGGCATGACCTCCAATGTGGAGCCAGTTAGTGAGCGAAGGTTTAGGGACCGTCTGCAAAGTGCAAATTGGAAAATTTCGACAGATTTCAAATTCCATTATTTTGCTTCTACTCAGTGAAATGTCACCAGATGGATCTGACACAGCCATGAAGCCCTTCTGCACACACTACAGCCCTGAGACTGGACACATATCAGACCCACATTAGACTGAAGACAATATGAGCTACATCTGGATTTCAATGGGACTATATAGTCTGTCCACTAATTCTGGACTGTTGGCTTGTTAACCCTTGTGCCTCCCTGAAAAAAATACCTCTGCTCACCCTGAAGGACAAAAATGTCCACGCACAAAAAACTACCAGAAAAACCATCATACGTCAAAATGAAGAAATGGGCATTTCTGACTTTGCATCAGTACCTGACACAATGGAGTCAGATTTCAGCACCGTTTACTCAGACATAGTAATAGATCCAATATTTTAGACAATGGGAATAGATTCTGTGAGGTCTGTAAACGTCCACAGACACCAAGAACATCCAGATGAACCTTATTATTGTGAAGTCCTTCTTCATTTACTTTGGGTTTGTCTGTTTAGGGGTTTTTACCTGAAAATATGGTCAGAGTTAAACAGGTTAATGTATTCATTTATTTATTAGTTATTTATTTATTGATATGACAAATACAGGTCCTCAGAAACCAGTTTCGTTCTCTTCTTTGTGATGGAATGACAAATAAAACTCCTTTGAATCCTTTGACTCTGAGCCAAGGGCGGATCTAGAAAAATATTCCTGGGGTGGCAAGGGAGGGGCAGGAAATTTTCAGGGGTGTAGCATCTGAGACCGCGCTGGTCCAAAACACACTATTGAATAAAAAAGTACCTGAGAAGATCTCTGGACAGAACTGTATGACAGTGTCCATAAATGCATTGTGTGGAAATACATGTGAACTCCAACAAGTTACTGATCATTACGTTTCATCTTTACTCACAACATGTTCTCCCTGCTCATTCCTTCGTAGTTGAAATAATTACGTACATTTTTTAAACAAAAAACAAAGCTGTACATTTCTTATACTTACATTTTAGCCCCTTAAAGGCTTGCATCCATTTTTTTCCCCAAACAAAACCAAAACAGTATTTCTTAGACATTCTCATAAATGGTCATCATTTTAGCCGATTAAAGGCAGACCACTGAAAATAACAAAGTTGTCACACCTACAACAGCTGAATTCCACCATTTCCGTGTTGCTCAGTGAAACGCTTTACAAATGTGTCCAGATCCAAAGCTTTAGTGCGTTTTGATTCACTGCTGAGTACAGCTATACTTGATCATCTCTTTTCTGTCATGGCTTTAATCAGATATGATCTCCACACACAGTCAGTCCAATTTCCTGAGCACCGCCATCTTTTCTAAATAAATTCAGTTGACTTATTTGCTTACGTTAGCACCATAAACTGAACAGATTGGTTATTTGGTGATTATGATTTGCATAAAGGTAAAATTTCAGTAACTCATTTCAGCACCCCTCGCTGAATATCGTGATCAGAAATTCGGCTACAGCCATTGTCAACGGAACCGACGTGAAATTTGGCCTGTGTGACCCCAGCGTACGGCTCATATGGTTTTCGAAATGGGATGTCTGTGGAAAAATATGAACATTACAGGTGATAGTATACATTTTAGACTTTATTTTGAGAGGCATGCTTGTTTCTGGGAGGGACATGATACCCATAAGTTTGTGTATTCTATTGTTCGATATAGACTGACCCCAGGCTTTTATCTTACCAACGTGGGTGAACAGGACTGAGGTTTTTCCAACGCTACGGTCGGCGACTATGAAGCCGGAATATTGGAATTTTGTTCCAGTACCGGGATAAGAAGAAATCTGATGTAGTAAATGAGTTGTTCCCTTTGTCCTTTCGTACTGCTGCCTTCTGTTCTTGGCGCTCCGTCCTCACTTCGCGCCACTCGGGTTCAAATCAAAGCTCTAGGAGCTGTCGTCACCTCGTGCTGCATTCAATGAACTCAGACATCAGAGCTTTGTACTCACAAATGTCCGATTTGTTAGAACTGTTTCTTGATTTCCGAGTTGCCAGCTGGGGTGGCAGCCAGGGTGGCAAGGCTTTGTTTTAAGGTGGAATTTGCCCCCCTATGCCACCCTAGTAGGTCCGCCCCTGCCCACCCCCCACCCCCCTTCAGTTTTATCAGTGAGCCTAGAATAAACAGAAGAGGAGGGGGAGGTGCAGTCTTACTCACAGAATCATATCAGTGTCAGCAGCTATCTGTGGGAAGTTTCCCTTCTTTTGAATATGTGGCTGTACAGCTGAAGGCATCGTCCAGAGGCATGCTTTTAATATTCATGACCCCCCCCAAAAAAAAATACTGTGCAGACTTTTACGATGATTTTCATGAACTGCTGTCTATGATCTGTGTTGGTTTTGACTGTAGAATTATTGTTGTTGATTTTAACATCCATGTTGACAGCGTTCAGAACAAAGGGACTCCAGACCTGAAGAACACTCTGGACACTTTTGGGCTGACTCAGCATGGAACAGAGCCCACTGTTTCAGTACAGAGACCTTCTGAAGTTTTCAACACAGTTTCACTGTAACTTCAGTTTGGTCTTAGTTTTCAAAAACCTGGATAACTAACAGCAAACGTTCATTTTGATAGAATTATCTGTGTTGACTAAACTGACTTAGAAATCCAATCATTTTACAGCCAAACCTGTTGAACTGTCGTCAAAGTGCAAATGTTTGGATGATTTCAGTAAAGGGTAGTGGATAGATGTGGAATTATTTCTGCTAAATATCCATTCATCCATTTTCTGAACCACTTGTGAGGTGCCGGAGCTTTTCCACTGGGGCTACCAGTGGTGGAAGGAGGATACACTGTGGACGGCTCAGCGTTAGTGATGGACAAATGAGGCCTCATGAGGTGTGTGGCCCATTCCCCTGAGTGTGTGGACACTGTGTGGACACTGTGTTGGTGTGTGGCTTAATGGGGACATCTGGTGGACTTCCAAAATCATTGCAGGCTGCCTGGATTCAGAGTGTGGAGTGTGTGGCTTCAGTGGACGGTGGACACCAAATGATGAATTCAAGTGTTTACTGAATGAAAGGGATTTGGATGAATTCAATTCATTTGAATAGAAGCCAAATATTAGAACTCATACGGTGTGTCAAATGAAGAATGAACAAAACAAAATGTTCAAGTCAAACTGAAAATGTCAAACTAAAGGGACAGTTTGGTCCAAATCCTTTAGGACATTGCAGAGATTGTGGACTTGTTACTGGGGGGACAAGGCAGGGGTTACACCACGGGTGTCAAAGATGTGGCCCGGGGGCCAAATGCCAAAGGTTCCAATCCGGCCCCTGGGATGAATTTATAAAGTGCAAAAATTCCACACTTTTGAACTGAATTCAGCAAAAAAAAAAAAAAAAATTGGCTTGAATTAAGGAAAACATCTAAAATTAAGCCAAAAAAAAAAAAAAAAAATCTTCAATTAAGCCAAAAAAAAAATCTCAAATTTAGCAAAAAGTCTTGAATTAAGCCTAAAAAAATCTTCAGTTTAGTAAAAAAAAAAAACTTGAATTAAGCAAAAAAAAAAAAAAAAAACCCCACTTCAGTTAAGTAAAAAAATCTTGAATTAAGCCAAACAAATCTAGAATTAACAACTTAATTTTTTTGTCTTTGTTTTAGTGCAAAAAACAACATTAAATTACGAAAATATTTACATTTCCAATCTATCCTGTAACAATAAAATGTGAATAACATGAACAAATATGAACAACCTGACATGTTTGTATTAACCCTTTCATGCATGAATTATGAGAACCTTAATCAAGATGTTTTTCATGAGTGTTTTTATTCCTTTTTAGGCATGAAAAAGGCAATGTGATTGAAATTTTTCTTATGAAACAAATTTTTCATAGAGTTCCAAAAATGTCCACTCAGCTGGACACTATGTATTTAATTTCTGAAGCAAAGAAACATGTGTTTATTGATATATTGTGAGAAAACTATGACATAAAAACATTTTTAATGCTGCTAAACTGATGTTTTCTTACATTTTAACATATTCTAATACTGGTTACTACTCACTCCATGGAGATAATATGCAAAAAAAAAAGAAAAATTTTTGTTTGAAAAAAACAAACCCAACAACTGTTAATTACAGTACAATAACAATAACAAGCAATTGATTTACACTCAGACATGTCACTGCAGATTAGTTTTATCAAGAACAGCAACGTTACAGTAATTGTCTGAATTGCAGTGGATGGGATGATGCTTAAGTGTCCACTGTGTTGGCTGATATAAAACAAAAACAAATTCCATTAATATACAAGAGAACAGCAGTAGAATAGCTGTCCACTGTAGTGACCACTATGCATGAAAGGGTTAAATTCAGTCCAGTCTGAACTCTTTTCTTCCTGTTCCTCAGTGTTTAGTGTCTTTGTAGATCTGATCCAGAATGCACATGGACTAATCAGAAGTTAGGACTGAAAAATCCCCCAAATTCACCCAAACTGACCCTAAAACCACCTTTGTTTGACCAGCTCTCTCCGCCTGAGTCCCGGATGATCGCCCCTGTAGAGCCGCATTATGTAATAAAAGTTCAAAATGTAATAAAAATGTCACGTCATCTTGTAATAAAGCCGCATTATGTAATAAACTGACGCATTTTGTAATAAAATGCCTCAGTGCATTATGTAGTAAATTTTTTCGCATTATGTAGTAAGTTATTACAATTTGAGAAATTTATTACAAAATGCACTTGACACATTTTTATTTTCAGGAAAATGTAATAATATGGTTCATTATGTAATAACGGCACTCAAGTAGATTTTTTTGCCCTCTTTAATTGAAGTAGCCCTGCAGATTAGTAGCTGTAGTAGTGCTAATGATAGCCTACCTGTTAGCATTACATTCACAACTAGTGCACACACTCCAACATGCACACACAAAGGAGAAAACGCTGATGTTGAACAATGAATGGCTTTATTTCTAAACAGAACCTTTTTAAGGCAAATTAAAATATTTTGATCAATATAAGGTGTCTATGCCAGTTGAAAAAAAAAAAAAACTCAGGAAAGTGTCTTTAACAATGTAAACAACATTTCTGGATATAAAAAAAGAGCTAAACCGTCACACCTTTGGTGGCGAACTTGCAACTAAAATGTATTTTGCTGAATATATTACCATCAATATAAAGTGTCCAGGGGTTTTTCTTAACTGGGGAACAGGGGCGCTGCGTCATCATACTTTCAGCTAGCGCCCCCTTACCGAAATTCCGATGTTTTTTTTTTCTTTTATCCCTAAGCTCACAGTTACGCCGTACACTTATTAGTGATGAAAGTTTTCCGTTTTTTGCCGGAAATCAGTTTTTTCCCGAAAACTGAGCATATGTTCCGGTAAATTAACTCTTTCTTCGCCAATGACGAGATTTTCCATCAATCCGTGTTTTCACTGTTATAGTTGTAGTTTTCGAATCACCGTATCCCATAGCGATGCATACAGCGCCAGTCACTCTGAATGAGGAAATGCAGACTGTGCAGGAACTGCACGCAGTTTCAAAAGCCTTAAAGATAATTACGGAGACAGAGTGTGACAATTCAATATATGATGGAGCTACAGACAAACCATTTTGAGACAGTAACGGAGAAATAGAAGGTGAGGGAGACGGACACGGAACACAGGAAACACGGATGTGCTCGGGTCCAACAGGATGAGGACGACGGGGGGGGGGGGCATGGAGCAGCACGGAGACAATGACAGACAGCAGGTAGAGAAAAGAGACATTTATGGTGGACATTCAAGGAGAAGACAGACAACCAGATGTGAGACAAGACAAAGGACAGCTA
The DNA here is from genome assembly GCF_902148855.1 of Sphaeramia orbicularis. Classification (NCBI taxonomy): domain Eukaryota; kingdom Metazoa; phylum Chordata; class Actinopteri; order Kurtiformes; family Apogonidae; genus Sphaeramia; species Sphaeramia orbicularis. The sequence goes on from NC_043972.1 coordinate 60,987,591, forward strand.
GTGTTCATCTGTTAGACAGTGTGAGTTCAGATTCAGACTGAGGACACAGAACAGATTCAGCTGTAGAATGTCAGCAGGACACAGGGAAGACACTGTTGGATTTGGCTTTAATAGGAAATAAATAAATACATATATTCATAAACAGATAAATAAGTAGATGTCCATATAATTTAGAGCTCGACCGATATGGGGTTTTTGGGGCCGATGCCAATACCGAAACTGGGGGCTAAAAAAAGCCGATATCCGATACTGGCCGATAACCGATATATTGACCGATATATGAAATAAGAACACTGATCTCCACAGGATATAATAATCTAATATTAGATAATTGTGGACAGATGGATAAACAGTTGTATAAATCTGTGTTTATCTCACACAGATAATGGACCCAACTTTCAAATGCAAACTATGCAATCACAAAAAGAATGAGAGCAAAAAATATGACTGAACACACAATTATGTTTTCACTCACAAATTTGGATGTGTCTGCCTCACGGCACTACAACTGCCCATGTGGACTAAGGACTAAACTGAGCATGTGCAGAGTGAATTAGGTCAGTCCTAAGTTGTTCCTGATTGGAGCAACTGCAAGAGTTACAACTGACCTGCGTTCCAACTGTCCCCAGTCTCCCCTACACTATTAACACCCAGGCCTGTCTGCAGAATGAAACTGTGAGGGACACAGGAAGTGCACAGACATGGGTGTGTGTGGGGGGGTGAATACTTCATAAGATGGGGGAGGTCCGTGATTTTCTAAGCTGGGGGGGGGCGGGGGTTCGTCAGAGTGCATGGTAGCGGTCCGTGATTTTCGCCGGGGTGGGGGGCATAAGCAGTCCATCCTTGTCAGAGCGTGCGAGTGGGGTGGTGGTGTTGTTGTTGCTCCATGATTATCTGATTGTGTGTGGGGGGGGTGATAGCGCCATTGTCCGAGCAGGAGTGAAAGTGAAACTAACTCGCTTTAAAGTTCCTCTTATTCTCCGGGCAGCACACACACACACACACACACACACACACACACACAGGAGCAGCGAGCGACAGAGTCTCCGCGTAGCAAAAAAAAGTTAATATATCAGCTACATCGGCTACATAATGGCCGATGTTGAGTAACTGGTGAAACGCTATAATCGGCCCGATTAATCGATCAGGCTCTAATTTAATTATTTACAGATCAAACACAGCAGGTGGTCCAACAGGAGGATGTGGTGCAGCCAAGGAAAGGCCAGAAATCTACAGTATTTAGTGCATTTGTTTCTTGTTTTCGTTGAAAATGAGGAATATTGAAGTGTTTATATCAAAAAGCTAAACTAATATGTGGAAGACTCATAACTGATGTATGTCAATGTGTAAAGTTTAGAAGGAACCTGGTGCTTTAGAAGATGTTTTGTCTAAAGTTTGGCGTGGAATCTCCTAATATTTTGTGGAATGATGGGATATCTTAGAGGTGTTTGTTATTATTATTGTTATTATTATTTTATTTTGTGATTTTGAATACAGTGTTACTGTTTGTAAATAAGAGTCAAAAATTTAAATAGGAAATCAGTTTTATCTTAAAAATCAATGTCTTTGAAAAAAAAAAACAATTTTCTCAGTTTTTTGCTCAAAATTCAGTTTTTTCCTGAAAATGACAAATCTTCAAATGTTTACATCTCACGAACGAATGAATATAGAATAAAATTGTTTTTTTCTGTTTAAAAGTTGAAGTTCTGTTCTTTCTTCTGATGTATCCAGTGTTCACATACACCTAACACAACATTTTCAGTGAGCCTTCAAATATTAGTGAATATGACCAATCAAAAATAAGTTCAAGTGGTCCTGGCTCGAGGAAACTGATAGAAATGTTGATTTTCTGTGTTTCTTCTGCTATGTGCCCAAGGACTAACAACTGACTGCTGTCAGAATACGTGGATCACAGGTATAATCCTTACACTGAAAATGGAACACCTTGGTCAAACTTTGTTGATGGAAATGACTTGGATAGATATTTGGACAGAATGGCACAAAATGGAACCTATGGTGACCACAGAACACTGCAAAGAGCGGCTGAAATTTTTAGTTTTTTCAGTTTCTACTTGTTTCCTCACTGGGTATCAACGCTTCCACCATTATATCTCCATCCAACACGTATTCTGACAGCAGTCCGTTGTTAGTCCTTGGGCACATCGCAGAAGGGCATGGAGAGCACTATTTGAGTCTGGAGGGTCCTGTCTCATCCTTTATTGAAAACATTTTGACCGTTCAGGCAGAAAGGATTTTTCCATTGAGTGGAAACAACCAAACAAATAAGAAAATTAACATCGATAAGATTCAACTTCAAAGTGTCCAGCTAGATTCATCAGAAGACCTTGAACCAAACCAGTTAAGTAATCAAGATGTGGACCACCATGATAATTATCAAGAAAACTGTCACCCAGATCACCCACAATCTGTGACTACGTTGCATAACATACCTCTCCCACCTGTTTTACCTTCTCTCCTGACCTGCGTGCCCAGTCTGTCCAGCCTCATCAAATCAATCAGCCTGTTGTGCCAACAGAAATTTTGACGACAATAATCCAAATGACCCTTGAAGATGACGTGTCAGTGCTTGGCACCTTCAACAGAGTGTCTGATCTTTTCAAACACCTTGCGGCTCAATTCCATCCATACATCTATCCAAGGGAAACGTTAAGCCAAAGCCTTGAATTGGAACACATTGGAGACCACACAATTAGTGTCCAAAAACTGTACAAAGCAGCAGGACACTCCAGTGGTGTGGCAATAAGACTTAAGGAGATGTTTAGCAAAAATTCCAAGTGGATTATGGCATGGCTGTTAATTGAGCATACTAGTCGTGGGCAATTTAAAATTAAAGATATCTTTTGGAAATTGTCATTTAGACACGTGTTTGGCACTAATTAGTGTGTGTTTATTGGCAAAATACGAATTAAGTTGCAAGTTAGCCACAAAAGGTGTGACGGTTTAGCTCTTTTTTTAAATCCAGAAATGTTGTTTACTTTGTTAAAGACACTTTCCTGAGGTTTTTTTTTTCAACTGGCATAGACACCTTATATTGATCAAAATATTTTAATTTGCCTTAAAAAGGTTCTGTTTAGAAATAAAGCCATTCATTGTTCAACATCAGCATTTTCTACTTTGTGTGTTTATGTTGGAGTGTGTGCACTAATTGTGAATGAAATGGTAATATATATATATATATATATATATATCTGTATAGGTAGGCTATCATTAGCACTACTACAACTACTAATCTGCAGGGCTACTTCAATTAAAGAGGGGAAAAAAAATCTACTTGAGTGCCGTTATTACATAATGAACCATGTTATTACATTTTCCTGAAAATAAAAATGTGTCCAGTGCATTTTGTAATAAATTTCTCAAATTGTAATAACTTACTACATAATGTGAAAAAATTTTCTGCATAATGCACTAAAGTATTTTACTACAAAATGCGTCAGTTTATTACATAATGCGGCTTTATTACAAGATGACGTGACATTTTTATTACATTTTGAACTTTTATTACATAATGGGAATTTATTACATAATGCGGCTTGACACCCCCTCCTTCCGTCTCCGCCCAGGTCTCCAGCCTGGGCCCTCCTGGTCCCGTTGGGATTCCCCGGCTCCAGACCCAGCGCCTGTCTGACTGCCCTGCTGTCTGTCCTGTCTGTGGACAGTTTGCCTGTTAATCAAACTGTTGGACTTTACTGGGGTGTTCTGCTCTGGGCTCCTCCGTTGCCCTTGTGTCAAACATATGTGTGTCTGTTGTGTGTGTCATGCTCATGGATGCTGTGTGTCCATATGTGATGTCTGTTTCCATCCCTGTCTGTGATCCTGTGCTGATGGATTGGGTGGCTTTCTACTGGATGTGCTGCTTTTGTAGCTTTGGATTCCATGTGCTGTCTCTGGAGGACTGGACCCATGCTTCACTGTTCTCTCTGATCTTTGTTTGGGACCGAGCAGTAAGACGAGCAGGACACAGCTGTGGGGTTTATTCAGCCCAAATGATCCAAAAAAGGATTACAAATGATAGTTTGAACAATTAAGCAGAGAAAAGAGCTCCACATCCCAGAACTGGACACAAAAATAATAGACACTAAGGCTGAGAACAAGAACTGATGCATTCAACAAACGGACCAAAACTGAGCCGACAGAATGAGACTCAGTGGGAGCAGATATAGAGGTTTGGACAAACCATGAAACTAACGAGGGCAAAACCAAATGGACACCAACGACAACTAAATCCAACTGGAGCTTTGGGAACATTCAATCCCCCCATGACAGACCTACCCACAGATGTTCAATGATGTTCCAGTCTGGGACTGTGAGGTGCGTTCCAAACCTTCAGCTGGAGTCTGTGAGCTGGTCCATGGTGGATTTACAGATAGGGTTCACATCATCATCCTGGTGGAAAATCCATCCTCTCTGACAGTGTTCATTTGTCAGATTTGGCTGCAGTGCTTTGGATTGGATTGTTTGGCTTTTCTTTGGTTTGGAGGACAGACTGTCATCACAGAGAAACAAACACTAGAAATACAATAATGAAGAGTGGAACAGCCCAGTCTGAGTGTTTGAAGTGTGTGTATTTCTATTGGATTGACCTGTTTCATATATTCAAGAGGAATAAGATCAAGCCTCAGTTTAGGAGTTGGACTGGACAAACACAAACACACACACAACAGAGCAATCAAACAGCTGCTTCAGCTTCTGCATCTGAGCTTATTGGAGGAAACTGATATGTGACCTGAGTTCTGTCTGCAGAGGAGACAGAGGACAGAGACACACGTGACCTCTGACCTGCACCTGAACTCTGACCTTTGACCTTCAGCCTCACTGCTTTCCTTCTCAGGATGACTTCATCTCTGCTGACTAAACATAAATATCTTCCAGAGTCGTCCTGTTGGGGGTATTTCAGGGTCAGACTGAAGTCTCCAGTCGTCCATGGGTCTTCATTCATCTTTGTTCTGTTTCTGTATCTATAGTTCTGTTCATCAGGTTGAGCTGACTTCTTCTCAGACACATGGACATGTATGAGTTCCAGGTCATTAGTACGGTACCTCCACCCCACTGTGGTGTCCTGAGGCAGGTCAGGGGTCGTTCTGAAGGGCAGCAGGGCCGACCACGCCCCCTCCTCCACCTCCACCTGTTGACCTGGGAGGAAACATGACATCAACATGAGACAGTTTTTTATCATCAACTCTTCTATATGGAGGAAAATCAGCCTCTGTAAAAGGAAAAGATTGAATAATTGTTCAACTTCAGTTCTGGGACCAGGAACAGCAGAGAAGGCTGATTAGATGACTACAACCACAGATCCATGGTGGTCTAAACTGGCTCTAGGACACAGAATACTACTGTCCTGGTGGGGAAGGAGGCGGAGCTGTGGCAGAGGGTTCAGAGGTCCACACTAGACCTGGGCTCTGGAACCCATCTGCTCAAGGGTACTGGGACTATGGTTTTTTATTCAGGAGTTGTTCAGGGTGAGAGGTGTGGAGCAGGTGTGGGGCAGCTGTGGGGGATGGGTGGGTGGATTATCCAGCCTGATTAAAAATACTCAAATATATATCATTCAAATCTGCTCCATGAGTAACTGCACATTGTGCTCTTTGTGATTGTGGAGGTTGGACAGGGAAAGGGAAAGAAGGGCTCAGTGTTCTAGAACTAGGAATGACCTGTGTCTACAGAACTGACCTGTGACCCACAGTTCCACTCGTTTCCTCCTCAGGATCTCCTTCTCTCTGTTGTAGACGGTGCAGGTGTAGATGTGGGTGTCCTGGTCTGTGGGGTGTTTCAGGGTCAGACTGAGGTCTCCAGTTCTCAGTGGGTCTTCTTTCATCTCTGTTCTGTTTCTGAATTCATCGTCCTGTTCATTAGTTCTGTCAGAGCCGTCCTCATACACATGGACCTTCATGTCCTTACAGTCCGTCCACTCCACTGTGAGCTGACTGACGTCCTCTATATGTAATGTGGTTTTCCAGGGCAGCAGGACAGACTCCTCCTCTGAATCCACCTCCACCTGTTGGACTGAGAACAACACCCATACCATCAGACAACAGTAGAGGAAAACATCTGCCATGGATCCAGTTCTAAGTGATGATGGAATCAGCAGCAGAACCAAGTACTTGTGTGTGTGTCTGAAGTTTTGAGTCTGTTTGTGAATGTCATCAGGATCACAGCAGTTCCAGTTCAGTCTCAGACTGCCCTGCTGGTATGTTATCTGTCATATGTTTGGGATGACTGCTACTAAAATGTCTGTTCAACACATGTGTGAAGAACTCCAGTTTCATCTGTAGATGTGCTTCAATCTGGAGAATTGATTGGATTTGCTCCATGCTGTATTCACAGGTGGTTTCCTCAGATGTTTGTGGATTTTGGGGAAATCATAAATAATAGGAGTGACTCAATGAGGGTTCAGCCAATAACCATACTCCTTTTATATGATCCAGTTGGATTTGAAAGGAACTGTGAGGATATTAAACATCAGTAAAGACAATGTCGCACAAGGAAACTGTAACCAACAAACCACAGAGTAAAAGGAGAATTCATCCAAGTGTGTCATTCCATCAAAGCCAGTTTATACAAACATGTTGAAGAAGTGGTTTCAACAATCTGAACAGAAAAGACCAGAAGGAATGACAAGAAAGACTGACACTAGTGAAGGACTGGGAGGGTTTTTGGGTCCCCCCTAAGAGAGGGGGGGCAGAGTTCAGTTGGTTCTCTGAGTCTACAAGTTCACCACTAGGTGGAGTAAATATCACCAACTTCACCTTTAACGCATCAGTTTTTAACGACACTTTAAACACAATTGAATGTACAACATGAAAGAAAACATGATTTTTGAAAACAGTCACTAACGCAGTGTTTTTCAACCTTGGGGTCGGGACCCCACGTGGGGTCACCTGGAATTCAAATGGGGTCGCCTGAAATTTCTAGTAATTGATTAAAAAAATAAAAAAATAAATAAAAACTTACAAATAAAAAATATATGTTGAGTTGAGCGAGTCGGTCACAATACATAAAAGGCTTCAATGGAAAGGTGAGCGCGCCTTTTCCATCAGGGCCCCTCGACTTTGGAACAGCCTGCCCCAGGAGATAAGGCTGTGGAATCACTGACGTCTGTGAAATCACTTCTGAAAACACATTTTTATAGACTTGCCTTTATGTGATGTTTGTCCCTTTTTATTTTTGTAATTTTTAATTTTATCTTGTTTGGTTGTTCATTTCTATTCTCATACATGATGTTGTTAAATCTCACTCCTTCATTTTTGCATTGATTCGACAGCATCATGTTACGCTATCCCTGCCCTCTTTACTCCCATTCACTCAATTTATTTGAAGTGTCATGTTTTTGCGTTTGCTGTGTATATCTGTTATTGTGTTGCTTCTGTTTTAGTGTCTTTTCTTGCATCTTGTATTCTGCTGTTGTGCCCTTCTGCTTTGTCTGACAAAGCACTTTGTAAACTTCATTTGTAAAGGTGCTATATAAATAAAGATATTATTATTATTATTATTATTATTATTATTATTATTATTATTATTATTATTGTTGTTATTATTATTATCATTATTATTATTGTTATTATTATTATTATTATTATTATTATTATTATTATTATTGTTGTTGTTGTTATTATTATTATTATTATTATTATTATTATTGTTGTTGTTGTTATTATTATTATCATTATTATTATTATTATTATTATTATTATTATTATTATTATTATTATTATTGTTGTTGTTGTTGTTATTATTATTATTATCATTATTATTATTATTATTATTATTATTATTATTATTATTATTATTATTGCTGTTATTATTATTATTATTATTATTATCATTATTATTATTATTATTATTATTATTATTATTATTATTGTTATTATTATTATTATTATTATTATTATTATTGTTGTTGTTGTTGTTGTTATTATTATTATTATTATTATTATTGTTATTATTATTATTATTATTATTATTATTATTATTATTATTATTATTATTGTTATTATTATTATTATCATTATCATTATTATTATTATTATTATTATTATTATTATTATTATTGTTGTTGTTGTTATTATTATTATTATTATTATTATTATTGTTGTTGTTATTATTATTATTATTATTATTATTATTATTATTATTATTATTATTATTATTATTATTATTATTATTATTATAACAGACATGACAAACTGTGAGTGTGAAACTGCAGCACTGTGGTTCTGTTTGTGTGTCAAATGTTCATTGTGGTCAGTTTCAGATGCTGCAGCTCTTTCATAATTCATAGTTTCAGTTCTTGTTTGTTCAGTATTAATTGTCCTCCTTGTAAATCACAGCTGGACTGACTGGACAGATCCTGACCAAGGAAAATACAATTCTCCCTTTGTGCAGTAATCTACACCTGATTTACTGCCTCTGTCCACAATAATAGACATTATATAGACTAAATGTTATCTAAAATGAACGTTTATTTGCAACATAGTATAGCAAACTATTACATCATCAAAAACAAATTAATTTGAGCAAAAAAAAAACAAAAAAAAGTCTCTGTTTTGAATGTTTGGGGACGCCAGAAATGTGTGATGTTAAAATGGGGTCACAAGGCAAAAAAGGATGGGAACCACTGCACTATCAGGTATTGGGTTGGAATTCCCCCTCATTTTTCACAGCACACAGTCTTCTATCAGACTTTGTAAAAACATAAACCTGCTGGTGGTGGCCTTTCTCAGACCAGGTCCTCTGGCTTCCTCCCACCATCCACACACATGCATTTTATGGCTTAATTGGTGAGTCTAAATCAAAAGAATGTGACAGTGAATGGTTGTGGGTCTCTACATGTTAGCGCTGACCTAGACAAATATTCCGAGTAAACCATGCATTTCCTTGTTGGTAGTCAGGATAGGCCCTGGCATCCCCTAGAATGCTGACTCTAATGCCGCGTTTCCACTATTTGGGATCGACTCGACTCGACTCGACTCGACTCGGTCTGTTTGTGTTTGCACTATGAAAAAGGACCTGGAATCTGGTACCTGGTACTACTTTTTTGGTATCACCTCCACCGAGGTTCCAGGACTGGGGACCAGATACTAAAAGGTGACACTGTGTAAACACTGCAGACCACTGATTGGTCAGAGTGGTGTCTGTGCCCCACCCTTTTACAAAAACAGATGCAGTAGTTTACAGTAAATGTGTCGGTAGGTTAATTCACATGATGACAGTCTGTAAAACTACACCATAGTTTGTCCAGGAGGTTCAGACGTAAAAATTCAGCATGAGTTTGACCAGACAACACGCAACGAGTGAGTTTATCAGCAACTGTGAGCAGACGACACGGAAGTAACGCACTGCATCGCTATGACGACCAGGTACTGTAAAGTGAGTAGTATCCTGGAATGGAAACGGTCTGGAATAGGACCTGGTACCAGAGTCGAGCCGGTTCTACGTAGTGGAAACGCAGCATAAGAAGGGCTCAGTGTTCTAGAACTAGGAATGACCTGTGTCTACAGGACTGACCTTTGACCTTCAGTTCCACTCGTTTCCTCCTCAGGATCTCCTTCTCTCTGTTGTAGACGGTGCAGGTGTAGATGTGGGTGTCCTGGTCTGTGGGGTGTTTCAGGGTCAGACTGAGGTCTCCAGTTCTCAGTGGGTCTTCTTTCATCTCTGTTCTGTTTCTGTATTCATCGTCCTGTTCATTAGTTCTGTCAGAGCCGTCCTCATACACATGGACCTTCCTGTTCTTATAGACCGTCCACTCCACTGTGAGCTGACTGACGTCCTCTATATGTAATGTGGTTTTCCAGGGCAGCAGGACAGACTCCTCCCCTGAATCCACCTCCACCTGTTGGACTGAGAACAACACCCATACCATCAGACAACAGTAGAGGAAAACATCTGCCATGGATCCAGTTCTAAGTGATGATGGAATCAGCAGCAGAACCAAGTACTTCTGTGTGTGTCTGAAGTTTTGAGTCTGTTTGTGAATGTCATCAGGATCACAGCAGTTCCAGTTCAGTCTCAGACTGCCCTGCTGGTATGTTATCTGTCATATGTTTGGGATGACTGCTACTAAAATGTCTGTTCAACACATGTGTGAAGAACTCCAGTTTCATCTGTAGATGTGGGTCAATCTGGAGAATTGATTGGATTTGCTCCATGCTGTATTCACAGGTGGTTTCCTCAGATGTTTGTGGATTTTGGGGAAATCATCAATAATAGGAGTGACTCACTGAGGGTTCAGCCAATAACCATACTCCTTTTATATGATCCAGTTGGATTTGAAAGGAACTGTGAGGATATTAAACATCAGTAAAGACAATGTCGCACAAGGAAACTGTAACCAACAAACCACAGAGTAAAAGGAGAATTCATCCAAGTGTGTCATTCCATCAAAGCCAGTTTATACAAACGTGTTGAAGAAGTGGTTTCAACAATCTGAACAGAAAAGACCAGAAGGAATGACAAGAAAGACTGACACTAGTGAAGGACTGGGAGGGTTTTTGGGTCCCCCCTAAGAGAGGGGGGGCAGAGTTCAGTTGGTTCTCTGAGTCTACAAGTTCACCACTAGGTGGAGTAAATATCACCAACTTCACCTTTAACGCATCAGTTTTTAACGACACTTTAAACACAATTGAATGTACAACATGAAAGAAAACATGATTTTTGAAAACAGTCACTAACGCAGTGTTTTTCAACCTTGGGGTCGGGACCCCACGTGGGGTCACCTGGAATTCAAATGGGGTCGCCTGAAATTTCTAGTAATTTATAAAAAAAATAAAATAAAATAAAAACTTACTGATAAAAAATATATGTTGAGTTGAGCGAGTCGGTCACAATACATAAAAGGCTTCAATGGAAAGGTGAGCGCGCCTTTTCCATCAGGGCCCCTCGACTTTGGAACAGCCTGCCCCAGGAGATAAGGCTGTGGAATCACTGACGTCTGTGAAATCACTTCTGAAAACACATTTTTATAGACTTGCCTTTATGTGATGTTTGTCCCTTTTTATTTTTTTAATTTTATCTTGTTTGGTTGTTCATTTCTATTCTCATACATGATGTTGTTAAATCTCACTCCTTCATTTTTGCATTGATTCGACAGCATCATGTTACGCTATCCCTGCCCTCTTTACTCCCATTCACTCAATTTATTTGAAGTGTCATGTTTTTGCGTTTGCTGTGTATATCTCTGTTATTGTGTTGCTTCTGTTTTAGTGTCTTTTCTTGCATCTTGTATTCTGCTGTTGTGCCCTTCTGCTTTGTCTGACAAAGCACTTTGTAAACTTCATTTGTAAAGGTGCTATATAAATAAAGATGTAATTATTATTATTATTATTATTATTATTATTATTATTATAACAGACATGACAAACTGTGAGTGTGAAACTGCAGCACTGTGGTTCTGTTTGTGTGTCAAATGTTCATTGTGGTCAGTTTCAGATGCTGCAGCTCTTTCATAATTCATAGTTTCAGTTCTTGTTTGTTCAGTATTAATTGTCCTCCTTGTAAATCACAGCTGGACTGACTGGACAGATCCTGACCAAGGAAAATACAAGTCTCCCTTTGTGCAGTAATCTACACCTGATTTACTGCCTCTGTCCACAATAATAGACATTATATAGACTAAATGTTATCTAAAATGAACATTTATTTGCAACATAGTATAGCAAACTATTACATCATCAAAAACAAATTAATTTTACAAAAAAAAAAAAAGTCTCTGTTTTGAATGTTTGGGGACGCCAGAAATTTGTGATGTTAAAATGGGGTCACAAGGCAAAAAAGGATGGGAACCACTGCACTATCAGGTATTGGGTTGGAATTCCCCCTCATTTTTCACAGCACACAGTCTTCTATCAGACTTTGTACAAACATAAACCTGCTGGTGGTGGCCTTTCTCAGACCAGGTCCTCTGGCTTCCTCCCACCATCCACACACATGCATTTTATGGCTTAATTGGTGAGTCTAAATCAAAAGAATGTGACCGTGAATGGTTGTGGGTCTCTACATGTTAGCGCTGACCTAGACAAATATTCCAAGTAAACCATGCATTTCCTTGTTGGTAGTCAGGATAGGCCCTGGCATCCCCTAGAATGCTGACTCTAATGCTGCGTTTCCACTACGTGGGATCGACTCGACTCGACTCGACTCGACTCGGTCTTTTTGTGTTTGCACTATGAAAAAGGACCTGGAATCTGGTACCTGGTACTACTTTTTTGGTATCACCTCCGCCGAGGTTCCAGGACTGGGGACCAGATACTAAAAGGTGACACTGTGTAAACACTGCAGACCACTGATTGGTCAGAGTGGTGTCTGTGCCCCGCCCTTTTACAAAAACAGATGCAGTAGTTTACAGTAAATGTGTCGGTAGGTTAATTCACATGATGACAGTCTGTAAAACTACACCATAGTTTGTCCAGGAGGTTCAGACGTAAAAATTCAGCATGAGTTTGACCAGACAACACGCAACGAGTGAGTTTATCAGCAACTGTGAGCAGACGACACGGAAGTAACGCACTGCATCGCTATGACGACCAGGTACTGTAAAGTGAGTAGTATCCTGGAATGGAAACGGTCTGGAATAGGACCTGGTACCAGAGTCGAGTCGGTTCTACGTAGTGGAAACGCAGCATAAGAAGGGCTCAGTGTTCTAGAACTAGGAATGACCTGTGTCTACAGCACTGACCTCTGACCTTCAGCACCACTCGTTTCTCCTTCAGGACCTTGTCTTTGTTGTAGACGATGCATGAGTATTCTCTGGCGTCCCGGTCCGTTGGGTGTTTCAGGGTTAAACTGAAGTCTCCAGTTTATGTTTATGTTTACGCATTTGGCAGACGCTTTTTTCCAAAGCGACTTACAGGGGAAAACCAATTAAATCACTCAATCAATCAAATTTTATTTATATAGCGCCAGATCACAAGAAAGTTATCTCTTGACATTTTATATATAGAGTTGGTCAAAACCAGACTCTAAGTCAATTCTACAGAAACCCAACAGAATCCTCCAGGAGCAAACACTTGTGACTGGTGACAGTGGCGAGGAAAAACTTCCCTTTAACAGCAGAAACCTGGAGCAGACCCAGACTCCTGGAGGATGGCCGTCTGCCTTGACCAGTTGGGGTTAAAGAGAGAGAGTAGAGAAGGGGAAAAAGAGAGAGCGATAGAGATAGGGACTGGGGGAGAGGGGGAGAAGGGGGGAGTAGGGGGAGACACATGGAGGCGGTTGAGGATAAGTGAGTGGTGATGATGAGGGCAGGGAAGAGGCCGGACCACCGCAGCAGGTCCAGAGATAATCGTGAAAGAATCTGTGATAATCCTGGGAAAAACCTTATTAGAATATTTAAAATGGAATGTTTGAAAGTGCTAGGACAGGAGGTGCTCTCGGAAGAGCTGGGTCTTCAGGAGCTTCTTGAAGATAGGCAGGGATGACTCTGTTCTTGTAGCACTTGGTAGAGCGTTCCACCAACGTGGAACGACCCATGAAAAGAGCCTGGATTGTCTTGTACAAGGTCTGGGGACCACCAGACTACGTTCCCCAGACGAGCGGAGTGGTCGTGGGGCGACATAAGCTTTTATTAGTGCACCTAAGTAGGTAGGAGCAGACCCACTGAGGATTTTGTAGGCTAGGATTAAAGATTTGAATTTGATGCGGGCAGCTATGGGTAGCCAGTGTAACTCAATGAGTAAGGGGGTGACATGTGCCCTTTTAGGCTGATTGAAGACCAGACGCGCTGCTGCATTCTGGACCATCTGTAGTGGTTTGACAACACAAGCTGGGAGGCCCGTTAGAAGAGCATTGCAGTAGTCAAGACGGGAGATAACCATAGTCTGCACCAGGAGCTGGGTGGCCTGTTCGGTTAGGTATGGCCTGATCTTTCTTAGGTTGAACAGAGTGAAACGGCATGATCGGGTGACAGAGGCAACGTGATCCGTGAAGGTCAACTGATTATCAATCATGACTCCCAAGTTACGTACTACACTGGTAGGAGCCAGAGGTATGGAGTCAATAGTGATGGAGATGTCCAGCTGTATGGTTGGCTTAGCTGGGAAGACCAGCAGTTCAGTTTTGGACAGGTTCAGCTGAAGGTGATGGGCTTTCATCCATGCAGATATGTCAGAGAGACAATCTGAGATCCGCACTGAGACTGTGGAGTCATCAGGTGGGAATGACAGATAGAGCTGGGTATCATCAGCATAGCAATGATATGAGAAGCCGTGTGAGTGGATGATCTGACCGAGTGAGGTGGTGTATATGGCAAAAAGGAGGGGGCCCAACACAGAGCCTTGGGGGACCCCCGTGGTGAGGCGGTGAACTGCTGATGTGTGCCCTAGCCAGGACACACTGAAGGACCGACCAGTAAGGTAAGATTGAAACCAGGAGTGTGCGTGGCCTGTGATGCCCATGTTCCAGAGTATGGATAACAGGATATCATGATTGACAGTGTCAAATGCTGCTGATAAGTCCAGTAGAATGAGTACTGAAGACTTGGCTGCTGCTCTAGCCTCTTTCAAGGCTTCTGTCACAGACAACAGAGCCGTTTCAGTGGAGTGGCCGATTTTGAAGCCAGATTGGTTGATGTCCAGGAGGTTATTTTGGGAGAGGAATTCTGTGACCTGTTTGAAAACAGCCCTTTCGATGATCTTAGAAAGGTATGGGAGGAGTGAGACTGGTCGATAATTCTCCACTTGAGTGGGGGTGAGGGAAGGTTTTTTGAGTAGTGGTGTTACCTGCGCTTGTTTAAATACTGTAGGAAATGTTCCTGAAGTCAGTGAAGCATTAATCACATGTGTGATTGGTGCTGTGATAGTAGGGGCAACAGACTGTAAGAGGTTGGATGGAATAGGGTCCAACAAGCATGTTGTAGGACGGCTAGAGGAAAGGAGTTTAGACACCTCGTTCTCTGTGAGGGGAGTAAATGAGGGGAATGACGCAGTTGGGCTTTTGTCAGTTGAGTTAGTAGTAGCCATAGTCAGGGGAGAGGAAGCAGTGTGTGATGATGATGATGTTGAAGAAGGAGGCGTGCAGTCTATGGGTGGATCAGTGAACTGACTGCTGATAGTAGACACTTTATTTGTGAAAAATGAAGCAAAACTGTCTGCTGTCAGATTAGTAGTGGGCGGTGGAGGTGGAGGGTTGAGTAGTGTTTTAAAGGTTGAGAATAGTTTCTTGGTGTCGGTGGCAGAATGAATTTTGTTATTATAGTAAGCCTTCTTCGCAGCAGTGACACTGGATGAGAAGGATACCAATAGTGACTGGAATGTGATCAGGTCAGAAGAGCTTTTTGTTTTGTGCCATTTTCTCTCTGCGGCTCTGAGGTTGGTACGCAGCGACCGGAGGTTATCATTGAGCCATGGGTGGGACTGGGAGGATCGAGCGGGTCTAGTAGATAGAGGGCACAGATTATCCAGACAGGAGCTAAGTGTAGAGCACAGAGACTCAGTGGCATCATTAACCTCTAAGGAGGAAAAAGTGCTGGGGGGAGGGAGAGCGGAGGCTACGACAGTGGAGAAGTGGGTGGGGGACAAATTGCGGAGGTTGCGGCGGAAAGAGACCATGGGGGAGGGAGCAGAGTGTTTTTCAGGGAGAGACACACTGAACTGAATGAAATAGTGGTCAGACAGGTGTACAGGTGTGACTGTGAGGGCATCTGTGATGCAGTTTCGGGTGAAAATGAGATCGAGCTCTTTACCAGCTTTGTGGGTTGGAGGACTGCAAACCCGCTGTAGCTCAAAAGAGAGTATTAGTGACATGAAATCTGAGAAGCTGGGATTGTCTAAGTGGATGTTCATGTCACCGAGGACTAGCATGGGGCAGTCATGCTCTGGGATGGAGGAAAGCAGAGTGTCCAGCTCATCAGGAAAATCACCCAGTTGCCCTGGTGGACGATAAATGACAATTATGTAAAGTTTGACTGGTGCTGTCACTAGGATGGCATGGTATTCAAAGGAGTTGTATTTGACTGAAGGTAGGAGTTGATTGTGTTTCCATTTGTTGGAAATTAACAGACCCACACCACCTCCTCGTCCAGATGGACGAGAGGTATGAGAGAATGTGTGGCTGATAGAAAGTGCGGCTGGGGTTGCATTGTTTTCAGGCGTAATCCAGGTTTCAGTCAGAGCCAGGATGTCCAGTGTGTGATGGTTGGCATAGGCAGCAATAAAATCTGCTTTGTTCACTGCAGATTGGCAATTCCATAACCCTACAGAGAAGGACGCACCAATGACTGCGGTGTATATTAATGGGCGGAGATTGGTGATATTACGATGCCTTTTAGCAGTGTGAAACCCCATACGTGAACCGAAAATAACAGGAATAGGATGGTGACCAGTAGAGAGATTGTTCCTCAAAGGTGAGCTGGTGTGAGTGAGGGGTGTAACTGTCATTAGTGAGGGGCTGGGAGAGGAGGAGAGATCAGCTGGGGTGGTATTCAGTCTGACTACAGACTGTACAGGAGACTCTGAACGTGGTGATGTTTGATGTGACCAGCAGGGGGAGCAGGTGACTGCAGCAGAAGACGGGGAGCGTAGTCACATAGGTGTGGGAGTGGTTTTAGTCTGGACAGCGTGTTGAATGTTTTGAGCCAGGACGCTGCTGCCTAGTGTAGAGGGGTGGACGCCATCGGACTTGTAGAAGGAGGAGCGGTTCCAGAACAGATTAAAGTTATCAATAAAACTGAAGCCGTTCAGAGCAGAGGCGGACTGGAGCCAGGTGTTCAGGCTGAGGAGGCGGCTGAAACGGCCCACACCACGGGCAAAGGAGGGGAGGGGCCCGGAAATGAAAACAGCCTTCCCGGATCTTTTCAGTTTATCAAAGAGGTTTTTAAAATGAACCTTCGTCACTTCGGACTGTTGAAGAGAAGTGTCATTGAAGCCCACGTGAACTATGATCCGGGTAACGGTGGACGGCAGTGAGAGCAGCAGCTGAGGGAGTTCATGGAGGATGGAGGTGACGGTGGAACCAGGAAAACACCTGGTTATGGCGTTAAAGAAACGGACGTGACGGATGATGGAGTCCCCGAGGATAGCGGTGGTCGGAGGGAAAAGTGGTCGAGGAGACAGTGTTGAAGGTGAAGGGTTCCTGGTCTCTCTAGGTGGACATTCCACGGGTGGACCGTCGGAGTGACGGCGGACGGCCTCTCGGAGGAGGCGGCGCCGGGCAGAGGAGCGGACCGAGGAGCGTGGACCCTTGTTCGACGGCTTCACAGGAGGACCGGCTTTAGGACCGTCGCCGGTAATCAGCTCGGTGGCAGCCACGGAGTCAGCAGGAGCCGGTTCCGGGACAGAGCCAGGTGGGATGGGGGGCACATCAGCCCTGACGGGGGGAGGAGCCGGAGCGTCCTCCACGGACAGGACGGCGAAGCGGTTTGATGTGCTGATGGTCGGCGGTGGTGAGTCTTTGCTCGTGTTCTTTTTGCGGCCACGAATCACCACTTCAGACCAGGGTGTAGAACACGGGGGGCGAGAACAGGCAGAGGAAGGATCCCATAACACCGTATCATCACAGGAGGCTTTGGGCTTCTCTGCGCTTTTCAGAAACAGACTGGACAGTGTGGGAAGGCGGCTGGAGAAACCACAGAGCTGGGCATTTTTCTCCTCGAGTTCTGCGGAGAGGCGCAGTATTTCCTCTTTGAGATCCGCGATAGTTTGGTAAGCCTTTACCAGGGTTTTGTTGGCTTCGACAAGAGGACTATCTCCGGCTGATGAGGATGACGCCATGGTGGAAACAGCGAGATACCGGGCAGAGCGCGGGAAGCGATGGGTGACAACCAGAGGTAAGGATCCACTGACAATACTGACCTGCCCTGATGGAGGTTTGGATTGATGGCATCAAGTTAAAAAGACATGGTTAAGAGGTTAGGTTCAAGTGAGTAAGCGTTGAAAGGCAAGAAATAAGTAGTTAAAAGGCTGGATTTCTAGGAGTAGATCCGCCGGCGGTTTGACAGACGCCACGCATGCGCAAATGCGAGAATCTTCCAGTTCTCAGCCAGTGTTTCTTCATCTCTGTTCTGTTTCTGTAATCCTGGTCCTGTTCATCAGGTTTTCCAGAGCCGTACTTATGCACAAGGAGCTGATCGTTGTCTAAGTTCTTCCACATAACGCTGATCTGTCTGCAGTTCTTTGTCAGGTGAGCTATAGTTTTACATGGCAGCAGGACAGACTCCTCCCCTGAATCCACCTCCACCTGTTGGACTGAGAACAGACAAATACAAAAGTAGACACCTGATTGGCTGGCCTGCTGTAGTGTGCTTTGTTCCAACATAATCTCATTCTGAACCAAACATATTGTGGACAGCATTGTCTTAGAAGCATGGCAGCTCATTCAATGAGCAGCCCAAACTGTGTGTGTCTAATATGCAGGTAGTGAAAGCACATGGAAGAGCTGCAGAGGTCAAAGCAAAGGCTGCAGCTGCACTGGTTCAGAGGCAGCATCTCCACCCCTTCACCTCTACCACTAATGTTCAAATCCATTCTGCTAGTGCCAGCAAAGAGCAGGTGCACAACAAGGAGCAGTTCTGTGTGTGAGGAACAGACAAAGCACCTGTCTACTGCCATCACACTGGGATATTCACACTGCTCTGTTTAGACGGGGGGGTTCGGCCCGTCAAAGGGTCCAGTCCAAACCGTGGGATGAATGTGAGAAAATCAAAAGTGTCAAAGTCGTTTTAGCTCAGGGGAGACATACAGTCCAGTCTGAACTCAAGTGGGTCGGACCAGGACAAATACACTGTGTTCAATGGAGTTGGAACAGTTCAGTTTTGGGACATGTTCCTCTGTTTATTCCCATTCAATCACTTTTGACCCAGAACAAGGATTACATACTGAGTCCAGTTCCACCTGATCTATCAAGGATAAATCACATTTCATATGAAGAAATATTTATTCTAATTTTATTGGAAACAGTGTAATAACATTATAACTTATAGATGTCAATATTCTGCCTGTTCCTAAATGTCTTGTGTGTTCGTAGATCCACTGTGATCTGTACGTGTGAATGCACATGTGGAAATGATAAGATCAGACTTAGTAGTGTTGGAACTGTACACTTATTTTTGTGGTTGTACAGGGGTGTTCAGGTTATTCACATTTTCACACACAAAGGGGTGTGGCTTCTATTGTTGTCATTTCCTGTCTGCAGCGCTTTGAGCCAAGACAAAGAAATAGATTTATTCAAATTCAAATCTGGTTCTCATTACACTGGACGATCACACACACACACACACACACACACACACACACACACACTGTGATGTTGTGTTGTTGCAGCAGTCAAAGGGGGCCCTCTGGTGGTGGAATCAGTGTCAGTGGTGTGTGTTTTGTCCTTTGGGTGTTACCGTAGTCAGTTCAGACATGGAAGGAAGTAGCAGACACGTTTGTGTCATTGTATTTGTATGGACACAAAGAACGTTTGTCTGTGAGTATTTTCTGTTCAGTTGTTGTGCTAATGAACAGTCAAACCTGTCTGTGATGGAAACTTTTGTTCTTAGATTAAAAGACGTAAAATCTTAAATCAATCTGAAGATGCTAATCGTTAGCATGTCTATGGATTTTCCCATTTATGTTAGCATTGAGCTAGTGATCTTTTCTCATTCATTTGAATGTATAATGCTGTTAATGTGCTGTAACACAGAACAGAACTCAGACATGTTTTGTTTGTATGTTACAGTTTTACACTGAAGTCTGCAGTAAAAGCTCTGGACACAAGTTTTGGGCGTCTGCCTTTTCTTGGTAAACCTGTTATCTATCTGCAGAGCTACAGCTGTACACACAAGCAGGAGCAGAATACACACAAAAACACCGCTACAACACCGCTACGCTGGTTGAAGGACAGTGGCTTGCTGGCACATAAACTCCTTGGCGGAGGTAAAAAAAAAAATAAAATAAAAAAAAAAAAAGGTTTTTTTTTTCCTTTTTGGAGTATCTGGCCCACAGAAGTGATACCAGTGTAAGTCAGTGACAGGCATCAGTCGTGCGTACGTGGACCAGGTAATATGAGTGATCCACATGTGGTTCTGTTTAAACTGGGGGATCCGTGCGTGGAACAGACCGACCCAGGACACACTGGAGGGATTCTATCTGTGGAGCTGGTGGATGTGTGTGGGCACAGGGCTGTGTGGGCTCCTCTGCTGAGGCTGATGACCCCGAGACCCAGACCCAGATCAGAAGAAGACAGTACGGTACGGATCCAGGACAACGGAAGATGAGTGATCCACATGTGGTTCTGTTTAAACTGGGGGATCCATGCGTGAAACCACGGCTTATGTTGCTGTAAGTACTGTGGGCTCATGAACAGATTTAAAGTCCATGGTCATTACACAGACTTCTGTGACAGACAGGAGGAGGAGCCTACAGTAGCCCGCAACCACGTGACCCGGAGGCACGAGAAAGATGAAATCCATTTTACGATTTCCCTTTTTAAAAAATTGTCCTAATTTAAAAATCCGATTTCGGTTTGAAATTGATTCATCGTGCAACCCTAGGCATAACTGTGAGCTTCGGGGTAGAAAAAAAAAAAAATCTGAATTTCAGTAAGGGGGCGCTAACTGAAAGTATGAGGGGGCAGCGCCCCTGTTCCCTGGTTCAGAAAAACCCTTGGTCATTTAAAAAGGTAGTGAAGCAGTTTAAGGGGGTTTTCACATCAAAGGTGGTTCATTTGGTTTCATCTGCAGAAGCCTCCAGCCATAAAACAGAATGAAGATGATGAAGAAACTCGTTCTAAGCCACTGTAGAAACATGGACATGTTTGTGTCCTGTTCATTATTTAAGAGCAGATTCAGCTACTTACTGATAAAATGTCAGATTTATTTCCTTTCTAATATCAATATTGATCCCAGTATTGATGTGTTGCATGACTGCAGTACTCAAATAATCAGATTACAACTCAAAATTGTACTTTGGTATCACTAAATTAATCTGAATCGATCAATTAATACTGAATCGAATCGATATTGGATCGGATCAAATCGTGATTAATTGATTCAGAACCTTATGAATCGAACTGATTATGGAAACTGGCCATGATACCCAGCCCAAACTTGAATGTTGGAACCCCTGTTGAATCAAACTGATTCCCCGATCGAACCGAACCCCCAACTGAACTGAGTCCCCAATGGACCCAAGTCTAGCAGACTGTTAGGTCTGAAAAAGACTTCAGACACCAGTTTGACTGTGGTTTGTGTCTGAGTCAAATTCTACACATGATCTGAAGCATTTCTCTGATCAGTCCACTGGGACTCCTGACCTTTGACCTCCTCAGCAGCGACTACACACACACACATTACAATCCCAAACTTGGTCTGTAGGTTTCTATATGTATGAGTGACAGTCTGCTTCTAGAATCACATGAGACAAAGACAAACATGATGAAGAACAGCACCATGGGTAATATAGGAACAGATGGGACGTACCTGACAGAAAGTACCCTCGAAACTTATAGGAAAGTCCGAGAAGGATTAGAAGAAGAACAGCAAAGACAACCAGGAGAGCTGTGGCCCAGGCTGGAAAACCCTCTGTGGACGACAAAACACCAACATGAACTCCTGCTCAGACATGATCGTATGATGACGTGTCAATCAAATCCTAACAAATGTTTAAAGACATGATCAAGGACCCGAAAACCTGCAGATATGAAGCAGAAAAGAAAGAAGTGTTTTATTCTGTGAACCTGTTTGACAGTTGGTCATATGAAAGAGCCAGAGCTGACAAGGTGGAGTACTGACTGTAGTACTGAGTATTGATCAGGTGGAGTATTGACAGTAGTCTGAGTATTGATCAGGTGGAGTATTGACAGTAGTCTGAGTATTGATCGGTAGTATATCCAGACAGAGTATTGAACAGTGTCTTTTCTCCATCAGTATGAAATATCATCAGGACATGGATCTCCATATTGAATGTTTTGGACTCAGAAGTGAGAGCTGCAGCAGAAGGTGTGTGTTTTCAGATTGGAGCTGTTTCATGTGGTCTATCCCAGCACTGACCTGGGACCACCTGGAGCAGGACTTTAGACCTCAGGACGTCTCCTTCCCTGTAGACGGTGCAGATATACACACCTCCGTCTGTGTCTGTGGGCTTTTTCAGAGTCAGACTCATGTCTTCATTCATCTGTGTGCGGTCACGGTAAGACCTGTCCTGTGTTTGAAGATCATCAGTTTTACTCCGGGACACGTGGACCACCATCGGTTCTGGATCAAAGTGAGTCCAGTCCACTGTGGTGTCTTCAGGCAGATCGGCTGAAGCTTTACAAGGCAGACGGATAGACTCCGCCCCCTCCCGGACCTCCACCTCCTCCTGGTCATCTGACAGGAAACAGACCACAGTGATTAGAACAGACAATAAAGTCCTCTAGAACTTCAACAACACACACTGTTCACATGAAATGGAGAAGAACAAGAACCATCCAAGGTGTGTTTTCAGCAACAGACTGAAAACAAGTTCAGCTCAACCTTCATCCACAACCACAGACTAAATGGAATAATCCAGTCTGAACCTGACCTTTGACCTGTGTCTGCTGTAGTGGGTGTGGTTTATCTCTGACCTCTGACCTGTGTCTGCTGTAGTGGGTGTGGTTTATACCTGACCTTTGACCTGTGTCTGCTGTAGTGGGTGTGGTTTATATCTGACCTCTGACCTGTGTCTGCTGTAGTGGGTGTGGTTTATATCTGACCTTTGACCTGTGTCTGCTGTAGTGGGTGTGGTTTATATCTGACCTCTGACCTGTGTCTGCTGTAGTGGGTGTGGTTTATATCTGACCTCTGACCTGTGTCTGCTGTAGTGGGTGTGGTTTATATCTGACCTTTGACCTGTGTCTGCTGCAGTGGGTGTGGTTTATATCTGACCTTTGACCTGCAGCTGTACTTCTGTCATTCTCCGTTCTCTAGGCCCCTCCCACCTGTCTTCCCATTGGAGGTTACAGGTGTAGTTGCTGCTGTCAGACAGTTGTGGTTTCTTCACAGTGAGGCTGAAGTCTCCAGTTTCCAGAATGTTCTTCTTCATTGACATGTGCTCACTGTGTCGGTATTCCTCTTTCAGTTTGCCACTGTCGTATTTCAGCAGGTGAATAACTGTTTGGTTCAGATCAGAGCGTTTCCAAACCACTGAAGGATCGTCTGGTAATATGTCAGAATACTGGTAGGGCAGCAGGACCGACTCCATCCCCTCATAGGCCTGCACCACTACAGCCAGTGCATGCTGGGAAACTGAGGACAGACACACAAACAGAGTTGATCTGTGAATGGGACCAGAAGAACCCAGGTGAGTCCTGCTCAGGTTCCTCCGTCTGGTTGGTGTTTCTCATCCTTATCTGTTCCACACTCACATTAATAAGGCTGGGATTTTACACCAGAACTGTTGTCAAAGTCATCCTGTCAGAACATATACGGTGTGATTTGTTGGGGGTGGGATGGGGGGATCAACCACCCCTCTGGTTGTCACATCCCTACTTCTGCTCATTGAATTTCATCTTTGGGGGGGGGGGGGGGGGGGGGGGGTGAATGGGACTAATTCCTGGTGCCCAGCATTTGTGTGTCCAGTAGATACAGGTTAGAAGGTGTGAACATTTCATTTTAGATCCACTGTATAATAGAGGAATAGAAGCAGGGAGTTGGACGTTGAAAGTATGGAAAGGTTCACTTTAGTTTCACACCAGCGTTAGTTCCATTAGTTCTGGACCACACCCCCACGTATACAACTGCTGCCAAGTACAGAAGTATAAATGTGCATTTACAGAATGACTTCTGTTGGGATTGATCACTTTGGATGTTTATTATGAAAGTCTAGAGTGGAATGTAAACTGTGTTGTGCTAAATAAAGTGTATATATAAATATATACTGTATATAACTGCTGCCAAAACATACCCATCTGCTCCTCTGTTTTTCTGACAAATGTCTCCCTGATAACATATGTGTGATTGTTTGTATGAGCCTTTTTCATAAACAGTAGATCAGTCATTCCATCAGTGACCAGTGGTTTCACTCTACAGTTATTTTCTTCATATTTCCAATGAAATTAACTCTTTTCTTGTTCCTTTATCTGCCTTCAAATTGTCCACAGTTGTTCTTTTTTCCTCTCAGAAACAGTCTGTGAAACATTTGATGTATTTGAGTAAAATGTCCAAAAACAGTCAGTGCAGTGACAGTACAGACATGTTCCACCACATGAGATGGGGGACGGCTGTTTTATGGTTTTCTTACCGTGGATGAGGAGCCCAACCACCACCGACACTTTCATCTTCCTGCACAAAGTCCACAGTTGTAGTTGAACGTCCTTGGGACTGAAGGGACCCAGGCTTCAGAAGCACACAGGTGTCACTGGACCGCTTCCACTGAGCTCCACTGTGGACCGTTTCCAGCCAAGAACCTTCTGGAATGGAATGGAAAACAGGCTGAGCAGCTTTGGACTGAAGAGTCTGGAAAGAGTTCACTCAAACACTCTACTGTCTTCAGAACAGATGTGATCACCTGATACTATTCTGTGAGGAACCAAACATTTCCCAATCCAACTGTTTGACAGAATGTGGATCAACAGGTTCCACAGCCACACCTACACAGATCCACGCTAGAGTTTCCTCTGAAGGCTTCATTCACTGAAGAGTTCAGTGTTTCCCTCTGACCCAGACTGTACTGAACAGGTCCAGTTTGTGTCCTTTAATATTTAACCCTTTATCAGGAAAGTGACCATTTTTGGTCATTTCCACATACACTACAAGACCGTGACAGTAACAGTTAAAGTGAGGACAGTGAGTCCACAATCTGAGGTCCAATATGGTCTCCAGGGTCTGTCAGGTCCAATGTGGTCTCCAGGGTCTTTCAGGTCCAATGTGGTCTCCAGGGTCTGTCGGATCCAATGTGGTCTCCAGGGTCTGTCAGATCCAATGTGGTCTCCAAGGTCTATAGTTCCAATGTGGTCTCCAGGGTCTGTCAGGTCCAATGTGGTCTCCAGGGTCTTTCAGGTCCAATGTGGTCTCCAGGGTCTGTCAGATCCAATGTGGTCTCCAGGGTCTGTCAGGTCCAATATGGTCTCCAGGGTCTTTCAGGTCCAATGTGGTCTCCAGGGTCTGTCAGATCCAATGTGGTCTCCAGGGTCTGTCAGGTCCAATGTGGTCTCCAAAAGTCAGTGCTGCAGTAAATCCACATCTAATATTCACGTTTTTACCAGTTTGCTCTTCTGAACAGAGGATTTCCAACCTTCTGCAAAATCTAAATCTAAAATCTAAAAATCACCATTTGGGTTAATTTTGGAGCCAGTGGGGGGGGGGGGGGGGCTGGCTGACCTCAGAATGACCTATAAAAGAATTGTTAATAACTCAATAACTACAGCAGCACAAACAACAGTTTTAGCAGCACAAACCAGCACTAACGAAGCACAAACGCATGAGAATATTTATCCAGAGGTTTTTTTTGGGTGGGGGGCCAACTTCACGCAGATCTTTAACCTTCAGCTGCACAGAGCAGGAGCACAGAGCAAACACCTGCAAAGGAAAGAGAAAGAAGCAGAGTTCAGGAGGAGTTTAGGACACTGACAGCACCAGCACACACAGCCAATGGAAGAGCAGCACATCTGAACAACTGCAGCAAGTCCACACAAGTGAGACCCAGAGGAACACAGCTGCAGGAACAGGCTGGGACAGAGCCAGCATGTGTTCAGCCAAAGCACTGAACACAGGGCCGGACTGAGACTCATTTTCAGCCCTGGAGTTTCATACCTCAGATCGGCCCACTTTAGATCACGACCGATTATTATTAAAATCATGGAATTCTAACCTTACATGTTAGGTCTACACACTGTTCTCCAAAGCCTTCTAATTCAGTGTATTTTCTAAAATATTTCCAATTCAGTACAAGTAAAGGTTGCTTCACAATGTGGATTTATTTCAACAGTGAGTGCACATCCACATCTCCAACATTATTATTCCTCACAACACAACAACAGAATCTATATTTTTGTTCTTATAAGTGTTAACATTTTTCAAACCTTTAAAATGTTTGAAATGAAAGAATATATAAAAATATTTTTTAAAAAAATAAAAAAAATAAATAAATAAAGCTTGCTGCACTTTCTAATAACTATCATTTTTGTATCCTCTGCAACAAAAGATTTCCATCACAGCTTACTTGTGGTTTGTCCCATCGTTGCTATTGAAAACTTTTGGTACAGTGATATGAGGGGTTTGACGAGGATGATCAGAAAAAACTGTGTGTATATCCTGTGACTGAGGGTGAGCAAAGCAGTCAAAGCTAACAACAGACTCCTGTTCATGTGTGTCATTAGTGGTTCAGGGTTGTGCTGCTGAGCTGCTCCTCTGTCATCAGTAGACTCTGCTCTCCCTTTCACTCTTCCTCCAGTTTCTCTAGACTCTCCTGCACCTGGATCACAATAAAAAATAAGATCTACAGACATTTGGACTTACTGAACCAGTTCAGATCTTTACACTGGCTAAATATGCAGGTTTATTTAATATGACTTTATGCTGTTGCCTTTCACTTGTGGGCTTTGTGTATTTCCTGTCTCACTTTTAATGATAAAAATAAAACAGGTCAGGACTATGGTTTGGGTCTAGACAGTGGTTTTAGTGGAACTACTGCTTGTTCACAGTCTGTTCCAACAGCTCACCTTTTCCTTCCATCCTGACAGGAACAATCCCCTCATCACTACTGGCTCCTGGCTCTGCTTCTGACACTAAAGCACAGTTTCAAAATGCTCAGAATTCTCAGCACAAACCTTCTGTTTCCAAAGCCTTGGTGTCAGTTTCATTCATGTAGTTCAGAATCATCTCAGATACCTTTCATACTGAACAGGCCTACACCATACTCTTCATTGGAGCCTGTTTCTTCTAATCCTCTTCCCTCTCTGAGCAGTCCTACCTGCCCACTCTGGACTTGTGGGCTCATGGCTGCTGTCTGCTGCTGGATCTGCTTTCTGACTCTGAGGAGCTACAAGACAAATTTTCCCACTTCTGTGACCTCGCATCAGACTATTATTTAAACTGCATAACCTTATGTTCCACACCACAATGTCACACAATTCACTGACTCCATAATTAACTCACTTTAAAGGTGGTTTACCCGGTTCATCGTCCTCATTAGTTGTTTCCAACCGGAGGTGGTTTTTGTGAAAAAGTTGCAGATTTTGTCACATTTGGCTGCGTTTGCTTCCAGAGCTTTCCTCTTTTTCATTCTTGCTTCTCCACACCACCCTTGTTCTTTCTATTCTCCATGTTTCAAACAGTAAACACAGCTGAGCATCCACAGCCTACAGAGCACAGATGGTATCTGCTCCACAGATACAGGACAGAGCTACTAACTGTATGTAAGGACAGATGACGTCAGGTCACAGTGTGTCCGCAAAACAAGAGGAAGAAAACAAACAGTTTGCTAGTAGAGGGGGTGGGGCCCAGGAACAGCGGCTGCAGATTACATGATCAACTCAGAGCTATGACTGAACACCGGCCCCAAAAAATAAATAAATAAAATATTAAATACATATTTAACCCTTTCATGGACGAATTATCAGAACCTTAAAATTTTTTCCTGAGTGTTTTTATTCCTGTTCAGGCATGAAAAAAAAAACAATGCGATTAAAAATTTTCCACTGAAAAATAAATAAGAATAATTAAAAAAAATAACAATAATAATTTTTTAAAATTTAAAAATACATAAAAAAAAATAATAATGAAAAAAAAAAATCTTATGAACCTATTTTTCATGAAGTTGCAAAAATGTCCACTCAGCTGGACACCACACGTTTAATTTTTGACACACAGAAACATATATGTACTGATAAACTGTGTGAAAACTATGGGGAGGGCTTGTGATTCTGGGGTTTCATGCTCAGGAGAGATCTACATAATGTTACCAATTCATGCCAGAAAAGATATGTAGAGTCTTAAAAGTTTAATAAAGATATGTGTAAAAAAAACAACAACAAAAAGAACAAGAAAATCCATGAATATAGAAGAGAACAGCTGTAGAATAGCTGTCCACTGTAGTGATCAGTGTGCATGAAAGGGTTAAAGTGAACTCCAGCCCTCGCGGCCTAAATATTATACCAGCCCACTGGGAATTGTCCCGGTCCTCCTGATTAGCCAGTCCAGGCCTGCTCAGGTCCATGAGCACGTCACCATAGCAACCAGAGGAAACAACACGTTGGACCAGGTGTACACCAACAGGGCAGAGCAGGGGCGATCCTAGGATCAGAGGTTTAGGGGGCCTGAGCACCCAGAATGCAGGAGGGTCAGCCAAGAGAAGTTTCACTGTTTTGTACATTTGAACGCAATTTTGGACCATCATTCCTACATTTATGAAAAAAAAGAAGAACATTTTTTGGGTCTGAGAAACTCTGTGACTAAACCATCAAATCTGACAAGAGTTATTTAAATGCTGATCCACAATCAAAGAGAAATGGATTGGAATTTTATATATATATATATATATATATATATATATATATATATGTGTGTGTGTGTGTGTGTGTGTGTGTGTGTGTGTGTGTGTATGTATGTATGTATGTATATATATATATATATATATATATATATATATATATATAGATATAGAGAGAGAGAGAGAGAGAGAGAGAGAGAGAGAGAGAGAGAGAGAGAGAAAGAGAGGCCTACACAAGAGAATGAAGAGAATGGGTTTAACTCCAGGTGAACATTAGTGTCAGATGGACCAGATCTACTTCAAACACTGTCTGCACATGACAGTCCATGGACTGGAAAAGTTCTATCAGTAGAACATTCAGAAATCTGTTTATAAATGGACACAAACCAACATATATGTGGAAGAACACACCATCATATACCCGTCAAAACATCAGCAGACCATTTTTTGTCATTTGTTTTCCAATTAATCTGATTAAAATACGTAACATTTAACACATTTAATCTGAGTCAGATCATTTCTATAAACTGTAGACCAGTGGATATGTTCAGTGTCTCTGCTCTCCTCTCTCTCTTTGTGCTTTAACCAAAAGTCAAATAACCAAACAACGTGTTTTATATCTAATAAGAAATATAACCTGGTACATTTATTCAACTGACAACATCATTGTAATTGAATATTTGGTTGTTGTGGAAAATGAGGTTACATGAGTTGATCTGAGAATCAAACCTGAATCTGGTTCTTTTTCATTTTTAGAAAAAAACAAAACAATCGAGAGCTCATGATGAGGCTGGCTGTCTGCACACACACACACACACACACACACACACACACACACACACACACACACACAACAGGAGTTAATGGACGTCTAGTCAGATAAAGTCAGTATCATCTTGTCTTTAATCTGAACACATGCACAGACACAATAGCAGCTTCTGTCAGTCCAGTTCAAACAGAGGACAGAGGTGGACAGAAGTGGACAGAAGTGGACAGAGGTGGACAGAAGTGGACAGAGGTGGACAGAAGTGGACTGAGGAGGAAAGAGGTGGACAGAGGAGGACAGAGGTGGACTGAGGTGGACAGAGGAGGACAGAGGTGGACTGAGGTGGACAGAAGTGGACAGAGGAGGAAAGAGATGGACAGAAGCGAACTGAGGTGGACTAAGGTGGAC
This sequence comes from Sphaeramia orbicularis, assembly GCF_902148855.1. Taxonomy (NCBI): domain Eukaryota; kingdom Metazoa; phylum Chordata; class Actinopteri; order Kurtiformes; family Apogonidae; genus Sphaeramia; species Sphaeramia orbicularis. The sequence goes on from NC_043972.1 coordinate 61,017,147, forward strand.
AGAAGTGGATGGAAGTGGACAGAGGTGGACTGAGGTGGACAGAGGAGGAAAGAGGTGGACAGAGGTGGACTGAGGAGGACAGAAGTGGACAGAAGTGGACAGAGGTGGACTGAGGTGGACAGAGGTGGACTGAGGTGGACAGAGGTGGACTGAACCACATGGAACATTTCTTAGGTAGAAAAAACCTCAGCTAACTCCCACCTAACAACGTAAACAGTGATCTTCGTTTCACTGCAGTAAAAACAGGGACTGGTGATGAGAAGAATGTGTTCAGTGGTTGAAATAAACAAATGTGTCCCATGTCCTGGTTTCCACCAAGTACTTCCACCACTACCATTTCCCAACTCTGGAAGGCAGCGCCTGCACACTGCTCTACACCTGTGAAGCGCTCACAGTGGGAATGGAGGAAAGGGGGGAGGGATGGAGAGGATCAAACCATTTTCAAGACAAGGTGCGGGGGGGGGGGGGGGGGGGGGCTGTATTTTTGTTGATAAAATATTCCGTTTCAGTCATGTACTGTGTATGGTTTGGACATTTTTCTAGTATGTTAAGAATGGACATAAAGTAAACAAGAAAAAGAAAAAATTCAGCAATCTTAAAATATTTTAGGGGTGTTTCAGATCCCCCAAAAATGGGCCAAAAACGCCCATGGGGGAGGGGCGTACAGAGCGGTGCCCCGCCTTCACCTGGGTTTCTCTGACCACATCTCCATTCTGCTGATTCCTGCACCGTCCTGTGCTTAAACACAATAAGCCCACACAGAAGAACATCACTGTGGGCCCACTACAGCTGCTCCCAGGCTTCAGGACTGTTTTGGAGGAACCGACTGGCAGATGTTCAGAGGCTGTAACCAGTGAGGGCAGGGCTGACCTGGAAGACCATGTCTGCGCTTACATCAGCAAATGTAGAGATGATGTCACAGTCACCAGGAGGATTACCGTCCGCCCCGCCCACAAACCCTGGTTGAATGGAGAGGTGAGGCGTCTCCTGAAGGCACGGGATGCAGCTGTTAGATCTGGGACACATCTGCACTGAGTGCAGCGAAGAGGAATCTGGAGGCTGGAATGAAAAGAGCAAAGGCGGAGTATGCTCTGAAAATTCAGGGTCATTTTACAACCAGTGACCCTTGGAACATGTGGAAGGGCAGAAAAACCACCATGGATTACACCAAAAGAAATGATGAGTGCCCCCGGGACCATCTGTACCAGATGCCCTCAACACATTTTCTGCTGGCTTTGAAGCCTCCAACTCCTGCCCCTGCTCCAGGCTCACTGTTCCACCAGGTGAGCTGCCTCTGTGGGTCTGCTGAGGATGTGCAGAGGGGCTGCAGCGGGTTCACCCCCGGAAGGCAGCGGCCCGGATAATATCCCGGACAGGGTTCTAAAGGATTGTGCTCATGAACTCCCAGAGGTGTGGACAGACATTCTGAACATCTGACTCTCCCAGGCTGTGGTACCGCTGGGTCTAAACACTTCCATCATTGTTCCAGTTCCCAAAAGTGCAGCAGCAAAACCCATGAATGACTCTGGCCCTGTGGCTCCAACTCCAATAGTCACCAAATGTTTTGAGCGGCTGGTCATGGACCACATAAGGAAGAACATGGACATCAGTGTGGATCCACACCAGTACGCCTATAGGAAGAAGCGCTCCACTTCACACACAGTGTCCATAGTTGTCCACACTGCTCTCACCCACCTGCAGAGCAGGGGTTCGTGTTCGACTGCTTTTTCTGGATTTGAGCTCTGCATTGAATACGATCATCCCACAGACTCTGGTTCATAAACTGCTGCTGCTTGGATGAACACCTTCCCTGTGGAACCGGGTCCTGGACTTTTTGACACACCGGCCACAGACCGTCACAATCCACGGTATCTGGTCCTCCCCCATCGTCCTCAACACCGGCTCCCCCCAAGGCTGATATCCCACAACCATGAGTGGTTGTACCGGCAGGAGGTGGAAGATCTGGTGGACTGGTGTGGAGAGAAGAACCTGTGTAGAAATGTGGGGCGGACAAAGGAGCTGCTCATGGATTTTAGGAGGAGGAGCCACAGCCCATCCCCTCTGACTGTTAACGGAGCGACTGTGGAAATGGTCCACAGGTACAAGGACCTCGGAGTCCAGATTTCCAGGGACTTCAAGTGGACCACAAACACCTCCGTTATAGTGAGGAAGGCCCACCAACGCTTTTACTTCCTCCAGAAGCTGAAGCAGGCCGGCCTCAACACCTCAGTGCTGGAGGCTTTCTACAGGTGTGTGGTGGACAGGACTGTCCCCCACTGCATCAGCACCTGGTACAGGAACTGCTCCACCGCCGACAGGAAGGAGCTGCAAAGGGTGGAGGAAGTGCTCAGAAGATCACCTGCAGCAGTCTGCCTTCCATGGAGGAGCTGGACATCAGCAGGTGCAGGAGCAGCGCAGCCCACATGATGGGGGACCCCACCCACCCGGCTCATGAACTGTTTGACCCCACCCACCCGACTCATGGACTGTTTGACCCCACCCACCCGACTCATGGACGGTTTGAGCCCCTCCCCTCAGGGAAGAGGCTGTGGAGCATTAAAGGCAGACCCCCCAGGCTCAGATGCAGCTTCTGCCCAGAGGCTGTCAGACTGCTGAACTCCATGAAAACTGATGCACTACTGCTGATCCTGCTGCTGCTGGAATCCACTGCTGTTTTTCTTCTGTTTAACATGCTGCTACTTTGGAATCCTGCACTGTAGTATTTATGCAGATTTATTCATGATTTATTTGTAGGTTTTACTGTTATTATCAGATTTTATTGTCATTATCTTTAATACAGGATTCATTTTATAGGTTTTTTTCCATGTACATTGCTGGACCTGAGTACTGATTTCATTTCATGTATACACTACATGGAATGACAATAAAAGTGAACCTTGAAATAAGGACTTTATTCTTGTTAAATAATGAGTTTATTCGTATTAAATAAGGACTTTATTCTTGTTAAAAATGACTTTATTCTCATTAATTAACAACTTTATTCTCGTTAAATAATGACTTTATTCTCATAGTGACGTGTTTTTTTCTGTGGCCCTCATACGCCGTCGTAGGTCTGAGGTCCTTCTTGAAGACAGAAAACATTGGCTTTGTCTTTCTCCATAGTTATCCAAGGATCCAAGCCTGTGGAAAAACACTGTGAAAAATGAGGACCACATGAGTCCAGAATGACCAACGTGACCACATGAGTCCAGAATGACCAACAGGACCACATGAGTCCAGAATGACCAACAGGACCACATGAGTCCAGAATGACCAACGGGACCACATGAGTCCAGAATGACCAACAGGACCACATGAGTCCAGAATGACCAACAGGACCACATGTGAGTCCAGAATGACCAACAGGACCACATGTGAGTCCAGAATGACCAACGGGACCACATGAGTCCAGAATGACCAACAGGACCACATGTGAGTCCAGAATGACCAACAGGACCACATGTGAGTCCAGAATGACCAACAGGACCACATGAGTCCAGAATGACCAACAGGACCACATGAGTCCAGAATGACCAACGGGACCACATGAGTCCAGAATGACCAACGGGACCACATGAGTCCAGAATGACCGACAGGAGTGTGTCCAACAGCCCCCTCCTCACACTTTCACTCTGGGTATTTGACTGGTCGTGGCTGCTCTGGTCCTTGGGCTGTGACTGGACTGCTGGGGGGGCTGGAGATCGTGTGGGGGGTTGATGGTGTCCTCCCCTCCTCGGGCTGAATTATGAGAACCTTAGTCAAGATCTTTTCTTCAGTGTTTTTATTCCTCCTTATGCATGAAAAAAAAAAAAACATGTGATCGAGTTTTTTTTCATGGAGTTACAAAAATGTCCACTCAGCTAAACGATGCATTTGATTTTTCAAACAAAGAAACATGTATTTAAAACCCAATATCAGAAAGTGACACAAAAACAATGAAATTAAACTGTTTTAATGCTGCTAATCTGATGTTTTCTCTATTTTTTACATTTTCTAATACTAGTTAATAATAACTTCATGGTGATAATATGCAAAAAAAAAACTTTGTTTAAAAAACAAAACAAAAAGCAACTATATAAATGTATATATAAATATTAAACCTGAGGCCACAATAGCAATATTTGGCATTACATCATATTCTTTTCATTTTAAACAAAAATCTAAAAATCTAATTACCTTCACCACTCTTCTAGCTTGTAGAGTAATACTGCTAAAATGGAAAGATAAACAACCTCCAACATTTAAATCTTGGTTTCGAGATCTTTTACATCATTTAAATTTTGAAAAAAATCAGATCTTCTATAAGAGGATGTGCCGATAAGAGTTTCAGTACCTGTAACCTGTTCTGAATCACATAAAAGAGGCAGATCCACCACTTATTCCACACTAGTCTGATTAATACAAGTCTGGGACTAATATCTGGATACCTTATTTATTTATTATTCTTATTGTCAATTTTTTTATTTATTTTTTTTATTTTATTTTATTTTTTGGTGCAACAGGGTGGGAATGTTTATGGGTTTGGGCTTAAAAAAAAAACAAAAAAAAAAACAATGACTATTAGATTTTTCTGTGACTTGATATGTAATAAAACCACTTTGAACAAAAAAAAACAAACAAACTGTAAATTACAGTCTAACAATAAAACAGAGGATATAAAAATAAGACACTCCAATGAAAACAGGACAAAGGACTCAACCTTAGATCACACACAACAGACACGTCCAGTGCACTCAGTGTAAAGAACCACAAACAATAGAACAGCTATACACACCGGCCACTTTATTAGGTACAGCTGTTTGATTATTAACACTAGAAGCACTCGGAGAGCGCAGACCTCCGCCAAGGCTGATCAGTGCCCCCCCCCCGATCACCACCAAAATTTAATCATTTCTTCCTTATCCCATTTCCAACAAACCCTGACAATTTCATCCAAATCTGTCCATAACTTTTTGAGTTATGTTGCACACTAACGGACAAACAAACAAACAAACAAACAGACAAACAAACAAACAAACCCTGGCAAAAACATAACCTCCTTGGCGGAAGTAATTAACAATTATTTTACATTCAAACATGTGACTGCAGATCAGGTTTATCTAAAACAGTAAAGTTACAGTGATGGTCTGAACTGAAGTGTATGGGATGAGGCATAAGCGTCCACATGTGTGTGTTGTCAGATATGGAACTAAAACAACAAAATCATTTCACCATTGACGCTTGGGATGAGTGGAGGGTGGTGTGTCTGTTGGTTCTGTCGGTGGAGGATATTGAAGACATCTACTTATTTGGATTTATGATAGCGGGACACCTTCTAATTGGTCTTGGAGTTGCCCCGGTCTATCGCAAAACTGGAAAGACAGCAGCATGCAGAGAGACCCTGCTGCTGTTGGTGGAAATTAAGGAGCACTTTGGAGCGGTGAGTGACGACGAGAAGGAATTCCTACAGGTGGTGACGCAGTCAGGGACAGAGTGTGAGACCGGTCTTATGCTTGTGTTCGCATTATCCTCTGTTCTTCACTGCAAATTTCAAAGAAAAGGGTTCTGTGGCAGCACGATGTCCCTAATCATCGATCTTAATTTTGTTTGATGTACTCTGTGCCGTCAAATGACAATAAAGGCTATTCTGATTCTGAAGCTCTTTTAGAGGGAGTTCTGTAGCAAGAGTATTTTAAAGTATATATGCTGACCTTAATGTCAACCTGGTAACGAACCCACTGTGTTTTAGTTTGTTTTGTGTGGGTCTGTCTGTTTTCTGTAATGTGTTGTATGTAAAGTTGCTGAATACTTGCATTTCCCTCAGGATTAATAAAGTATCTCTCTCTCTCTCTCTGAAAGCCTTCCCACACCGGTCACAGTCTTATGGTTTTTCTCCTCTGTGGGTGCATAGGTGTGCCTTACATCTGGACTCTATGGAGTCTGATCTGGAGGGTTTTAAGTTTGATGTTCTTGTCAGAAGAAGTCGGTGCTGCTGGTTCAGACACTGCGTTTCTTGTCGTCATCTGATGCTCAGGTACTGTTTGGGCCAAAAGATGATTCACATCTGTGTTGATGGTAGGAGAGAGCAGAGTGTGGCAAGAATTTTTGTTCGCATTGGTAACACTCAAACTGTTTCTGTGTGTTTCTCTGTGGATGCACAGGTGTGCCTTAAGCCCATTCATATGGATATACGTCTTCCCGCACTGTCCACAGTGATATGGTCTTTCTCCACTGTGGACACGTAGGTGTGCCTTAAGCCCTTTCATTTGAGTGAAAGTTTTCCCACACTGTTCACAGTTATATGGTCTTAGTCCACTGTGGACATGTAGGTGTGACTTAAGGTTATTCATCCGGGTGAAAGTTTTCCCACACTGTTCACAGTGATAGGGTCTTTCTCCACTGTGGACACGTAGGTGTGACTTAAGGCTATTCATGTGGGTGAAAGTTTTCCCACACTGTTCACAGTCATATGGTTTTTCTCCACTGTGGACACGTAGGTGTGACTTAAGGCTATTCATGTGGGTGAAAGTTTTCCCACACTGTTCACAGTGATAGGGTCTTTGTCCACTGTGGGTGCGTAGGTGTGACTTAAGGTTACTCCTCTGGGTGAAAGTTTTCCCACATTCTTCACAGTCATATGGTCTTTCTCCACTGTGGATGCGTAGGTGTGCCTTAAGATCACTCATCTGGGTGAAAGTCTTCCCACACTGTTCACAGTCATATGGTCTTTCTCCACTGTGGATGCGTAGGTGTGTATTAAGGCTACTCCTCTGTGTAAAAGTTTTCCCACACTGTTCACAGTGATAGGGTCGTTGTCCACTGTGGATGCGTAGGTGTTTCTTAAGGATACACAGGAAGGCAAAAGTCTTCCCACATGTTTCACAGTAATATGGTCTTTCTGCACTGTGAATGCGCAGGTGTACCTTAAGGCTAGACACGTAAGTGAAAGTCTTCCCACACTTTTCACACTCATATGGTCTTTCTCCACTGTGGATGCGTAGGTGTGTACTAAGGGTAGACGCTTGGGTGAAAGTCTTCCCACACTGGTCACAGCCATGTGGTCTTTCTCCAGTGTGGATGCGTTGGTGGATTTTCAGCGCCTCCTTTCTCATGAAAGCCTTTCCACACTCCTCACATGAATATGGTCTTTCTCTGTTGTGGATGTGTACGTGTGTCCTAAGGTAAGACGCTTGGGTGAAACTCTTCCCACACTGGTAACACTCATATGGTCTTTCTCCACTGTGGCTACGAAGGTGTGTCTTAAGGCTACTCATCTGGGTGAAAGTCTTCCCACACTGTTTACAGTCATATGGTCTCTCTCCACTGTGGATGCGTAGGTGTCTCTTAAGTTGACTCATCAGGGTGAAAGTCTTCCCACACTGCTCACATTTATACGGTCTTTCTCCACTGTGGATGCGTTGGTGTGTCTTCAGCTGATGCTTGTGGGTGTAACTCTTCCCACACTGCTCACAAGTGAGTTTTCCTTCCATATTTGCTGGAATCAGGTGATCTTCTCCTGATACAACTTTTAGGTTTCACTTAAAATCCACCTTCGGCTTCTTTCTACATTAAAACAAAGACAAAGAAGAAGAGGTGGTCACTGAAATGCAATGGAATGTAACAGAACAAACACATCTGTTCAGGACCAGATTAAGCAGATCGACAAAATTAACTCGTTAGGTCATCGACAGGACATTTTCAAAACAACCAATATTTGATGGGTTCTCCTTAAGAGATGTGTTTCCGGTATGAGACCAGAAAAAGCAAATAAAAACAGACAAACTGAAGATGAAAACTGTCAGGTTCTCTCCAGTGTTGGCAGATTCTTTAAATAGTCACAGAATCACAAAACTCTGCAAAAACTTGTTTGGTTTGGTCACTGAAAGTAAAGTCAGACCAGTTCAATGTATTATTAGGGCCCAAGGGCTGAGAATTGGCTGCAAAGGCCCTATTGTCTGTCAAATGTTTTCTGTTATCATTCTTCTTATTATTATTGCGTTGATGACTAGTGTGACATCACAAATCCCTTTGGTGCCCAAACCCCTGCTGCTAATGTAAACAGCAGTGGCTGGAGTCCAGGAACTGGTCACCTGTTTCACACACACATCCTACTTTGCTGACTTCCCAAAGTCGACTGAAACAGATCTGATCTGTCAGAACTCAAATAGAGTTCTAAGAGTTAAAGGAGCTGTATGGAAGAATTCTGTTCCAAGGAATCAGAAAAGGGCCCTGAATTCACCCAAAATGAAGGAATCATGTTGATTTCAAATACTGAGAATGTTCACATTTGAAAACCTGAGTGTCAGCCCACAACTAATGTTTCTGTTGTCAGGTTGTGTTTTGGTCTGATGCTCCGCCCATCACCTATCTCCCAATCACAAAGTCAGTAGTGTTTGTTCATCCAGGTTGCCAGTTCCCACTGAGCTGCAACTAGGAACATTTCTGATCCCAAATGTCTGACTGTCGGATTTTTGGTGGATTGTAAGTACTCTTTTATCTATTTATTTATTTATTTATTTTGTATTCTATGCTTTGTCTTTTTTATCCTCTGATGTACAGTGTCCTTGGGTGTCGTGAAAGGCGTTTCTAAATCACATTTATTATTATTATTATTATTATTATTATTAGATTTATCAGAGTTAGTTTGATGCCAGGTGGAAGTCTGATTGGGAAAGTTCAGGTGTCAGTGAAAAAGAGGAGCTACGAGGCTGAGGTGAGAGCGAGTAGCTAGCAAACATAAGGGTTTTAGCAATAAAGCTAACGTTACTGTACCCGGGTAACGTTAGCCTTTAATTAGCTATGTTAAAATAAGTACCATATGGTTAGTTGATAATGTAACTGACAACACACACATCATTTTGCTTTAAAGTTACATATAGACAGGTAATGTTATATAAGCTAATGTTTAGCACTAGTACTAGCTAGCTAAAGTTAGCTACTAATGCTAACCGGGAGCAGGTCTTTTCAGACGCTGGACGTTTGGAGCATGAGACGGTTCACACCTGGCCTGGAAGTTTTGAACCCTGGGATAAAGATGTTTTGGACCAGACTTGGCGAACTGATATACACGTAAGTACAAGAAAATATGTAGATGTGTGGATTTTTTAGGGCCGATGCCGATACTGATTTTCTTTTTCATCAGCCTTAGTCGATGACCGATACAGGCTGACGATTTTCTTGAGATGATATTGCTTTTGCTCCCTCAATTTACTTAATAAAAATGACACAATAATAACAAATGTTACAAGTCTCAATTTAAACAAAATAAAGAAACATTATTGAACTTAAAACATTTAACAAATAGTAAAAAGAGGAAGAAAGGTGAGGTAGAACAAGGAATGTTGCATATAGTAGCATTAAACAGCTTCATCTTTGTTGAACTTTATCAAGCATACATTCCAATAAAAAGCAAAACTAAAAGAGTTCAGTGCTCGTAATTCTTCAAGTAATTTCTTTGAAAATAAATATTTAACCATAAATAAAATTCTTACAGTATTGCACACAGTAGCAACAAGCTAGCAGCAGAATCTAGTGCACAGTGTCCTCGACTGAATTTTAAAGGAACCATTTCCCACCGACTCCTTTAATGCTTAGGCCTAAGTTGTAGTGCACTTCCATAATCTCTTGTCGTGCAAATGGCCTTCCTAAGATAAGGAAAGAGTCAACAGCAATACAAACCCAAAAACAACTGGAAATGAACTGTGCAGAATATGCACATTGCCGCACTTCCAACACTATTGACCTAGTTCTGAATATTCCCAGTTTAGGAGCTGTGGGTTATTGTTATGCCCAACTCCTCTAGGCCACAACAGCACATAGGTGAGACCACACGGTTGTCTTGCCATCAAAGAATGAACATTCTTTATTTTACAAGTACGAGGGGTCCAGCCATGGCTGACGAGATGTGAAGAGTAGCAGCCCAGGGAGAGAGAGAGAGTATCCAGCAGAAGCCTGGCCTATATGACCTCCCAACCAGGTGTGGCTCGTTTGCGATCCCCAGTCAGCCACACCTCCAAGGCACCAAACCATGTCCTCCTGGCAGCACCAGATGTATCCAATCCTCTGCAACAGAAACACACCAACAATACCCAGCAAACCAACTGGTCAGGGCCATCACACCCCCCCCCATAAAAAAAACGAAGACCCACTAAGGTCTTCGTACACAGAAACTTAAGCTCGGGAAAGAGCATCTGCCATTAAATTTTCCCGTCCCCTAATGTGACATATATTCAAATTGAACGACTGTAAGAACAGTAACCAGCGCATTAACCTCTGGTTACTATTCTGCATAGTAGACAAAAAAGTCAGCGGATTATGATCAGTGAACACTGACTGGTTTTGAGCCTGAACTTACATATACTTCGAAGTACTGAAGAGCCCAAATAAGTGCCAACGTCTCCTTCTCCACAACTGAATAGTTTAATTGGTGACGTTTAAACTTACGGGAGAAGAACCAGACAGGATGGTCAATATCTCCCTCCCCTTCCTGTAACAGCACCGCACCTGCTCCGACGCCACTTGCATCCACCTGTATTTTAAAGGGTTTGTCAAAGTTCGGAGCTGCAAGCACAGGAGAACAGCAAAGCAGGTTTTTCACAGTATCAAAAGACTTCTGACATTGAGGAGACCATTCAAAAATTGCTTTTTTAGTCAGGAGGTTTGTCATTGGGGCTACCACGGAAGAAAAGTTCTTACAAAATCCCCGGTAATAGCCCACTAAACCCAGAAACCTCCCCAACTCCTTTGTCCTTGGCACAGGATACTTATCAATAGCTTCAACTTTAGCCCTCACCAGACGTACTTCCCCTTGGCCCACAAGTTTGCCAAGATAAGTCACCCTCGCTTTTGCAAATTCACATTTTGACAAGTTGACTGTCAGGTTAGCCTCAACTAACCGATCAAACAAGGCTTTTAGACGCTGAACATGACAGTCCCAAGAGTCACTGTACACCACAACATCATCCAAATATGCAGTGCACCCTGAAAGACCATGCAAAACCCTATTCATAAGTCTCTGGAATGTAGCTGGAGCATTTCGCAACCCAAATGGCATGACATTGTATGAGAACAATCCCTTAGGTGTAATAAATGTACAAATTTCTTTTGCCCTAGGAGTCAGTGGAACTTGCCAGTAACCTTTAAGGAGATCTAGTTTTGTTACAAATTTTGCACTGCCAACCTCATCAACACAATCATCAATCCGTGGCAGAGGGTAACAATCTGGCTTTGACACAGCATTTATCTTCCTGAAGTCTGTACAAAATCGATCCGACCCATCAAATTTTGGAACCAGTAAACATGGTGAGGACCAATTTGATAATGCCGGTTCTGCTATACCATTTTGAATCATGTACTCAACTTCCTTCTCCATACGTTTTTGCTTTTCTGCATGTACATGATAAAAGCGCTGCTTAATTGGTTTGGAATCACCAACATCTATGTCATGCTGCACAAGATGAGTTTGTGATGGAGTGTCTGAGAACAAGGAAAGATGAGTTTCAATCAGTTGTATTACATCTGCTCTCTGCACATCTGACAAATCACTCAGAAAACCCTCTAAATTGCTCAGATAAGCTGAGTTGTTAAGTTTACCTACAGTAGTCTGCTCTGATGGAACCACAAAGTCCTCAGATGGATTTGTCACAAGTTTTGCTGCAATACCTACAGTTTTCGAATGCACATCTTCCATGTAACCAACAGTGCCCCCCTTCTTCACTCCATCACTGGTCTGCCCACCATGATACGGCTTGAGAAGGTTCACATGACACCACTGAATTTTTTTCCTCCTGTCAGGCGTGTGAATGAGATAGTCACAGTCAGACATACGGCTTTTAACTGTATATGGCCCACCAAACTTAGCCTGGAAAGGAGAACCTACAACAGGCAACAATACCAAAACTTGGTCCCCTGGTTCAAACTGGCGGAACTCAGCTTTCCGATCAAAAAGATTCTTCATTTTACCTTGAACAGTACCAAGCTTCATGCGGGCAGCCGCACAAACCCTGTACAAACGACAACGAAAATCATTCACATAATTCAAAATATTGCCTGGAGGATCAACAGTTTTCCAGTGGTCACTTAACACTGCTAAGGGACCACGAACAGTGTGCCCAAAAACTAATTCATTTGGAGCAAAGCCTGTACTTTCCTGAAAAACTTCACGGATCGCAAGCAAAAGCCAGGGAAGACCTTCTTCCCAGTCATGTGAAAGTTCAGTGCAATAAGATCTTAACATCGACTTTAATGTTTGATGGAATCTTTCCAGAGCCCCCTGCGACTCTGGGTGATATGCACTTGAGATGTTGTGTTTCACTCGCAGCTGATTTAACACCTGGGCAAAAGTGTGAGACATAAAGTTAGTCCCCTGATCTGTTTGTATTACCTTTGGGATTCCAAAAGTGGACATAAAAGTGGTCAAGGCTTTCAGAACTGGTTTTACTTTAATAGAGCGAATTGGAAAGGCAGCAGGATACCGAGTACTCTTACACATCACAGTCAACAAGTAACCGCTACCATTTTTACTCTTAGGCAGAGGACCAACACAATCAACGAGTAAATACTCAAATGGGTTTTCAGTAACTGCAATTGGGCACAAAGGAAAAGGCTTGACTGTCTGGTTGGGTTTACCAGTCATCTGACATGTATGACAATGTTTACAATATGCAGAGACATCACACTTCAACCGAGGCCAGAAAAAATGATGCAAGACCCGGTCATAAGTCTTCTTAACTCCTAAGTGACCAGCAATTCCATCATGTGCAACACTCAACACCATTTCTCTAAACTTGGATGGTACCACAACTTGTATGACTTGGTCCAGTTTTACATCATTTACCACATGAGTCCACTTCCTACATAACACCCCTTCATGAAGGAAGTAGCCATTTTCCAAATCCTGTATTTTGTTGTCAGGACAAACCAAATGAAACAAAGAGAACAAGGATGAATCCCCTGCCTGTTCTGAAATAAGCTCCTTCTTACTTATAGTTGGCAAAGGCCAAGGACACACCAAAGGCCCACCTTGAACCTCCTCAAAAGTCTTGTCTTGAGGAGACAATTTTGAAGAAACAGACGGTTTACAGTCCTCACTCTCATTTGAACTGGCCCTGCTCATTGCCCTAGTCACAGCACAGACAGGAAAAACATTTGGGTATTGTTTAGCACACTCATCCTGACTTCCAGAAAACTTAGGTAATGCTGTCATGACAAGAGCTGGTGGACCATCCTTCCACACCTTTGCCCCAGCTAAGTCATTACCCAGTATAATATCCACACCATCCATAGGCAGTGAGTGGCGCACCACCATGACCACTTCACCATTAACCAGATCTGAACACAGATTAAGACGGTGTAGTGGAACAGACAATGGAACTAAACTAATGCCAAGAACTGGGGTCGTGTTGCCGGTGTCTGTAATGGATGAAAATGGAAGGACATGCTTCAAAATGAAACTCTGAGAAGCCCCTGAGTCTCTCAAAATCCTAACTGGTTTCCTCTCACCACCATACAGAGAAACAAATCCATCTGACATGAAAGGAGCATAAATTTCATCAACCAGTGTCAATGGTTGCTCAAAAGATGTATCAGATTTTACCTGATTATGCATGGGAGACACAAGACCAGCAGACTTCACATACACACTTGACTCAGATGATTTATGGTCATTATTGACAGTAACAATTGGACATTCCCCCTTCCAATTACCTTTGTTTTTACATGAATGACATACTTTACCAGGATCAAATCTTCCATCCGTCCCAGGCACACTCCTGACACTGGTCTGTGAACTCTGATGAGCATTAAAGAACTTACCCAGACCAGGCTTCACACTCTCCCTTCTCACACCATTTCCACTTCTGCGCCATTCGCACCCTGTAGCATGAGTCAGCATGTACTCATCTGCCAGTATCGCTGCTTCTGAAGCTGTTTTGACTTTACTTTCATTAATATGTACAGCAATATGGCTTGGGACAGAATTTTTAAATTGCTCTAAAACAATAAGGTTGCACAGGTCTTCATAATCACCTACACCAGAGGCAGAACACCACCGTCCAAAATGAGCAGTAATATCGCGTGCAAACTCCACATGAGTTTGCCTATCACCCTTTTTCCAGTTTCTAAATCTGAGCCTGTATGCCTCAGGGACTAATTCATAAACTTTAAGTACTGCAGCCTTTACCGTAGCATAATCCATACTGCCTACAGGACTAAGGGCAGAACATGCTTCCTGAGCCCTGCCTGTGAAAACACACTGCAGCATTAAGGTCCGATCAGCATCAGGCCAACCTCTGGTATCTGCAACCCGCTCAAACAATGCAAAGAAGGTATCTGGATCCCTCTCATTAAACTTAGGCAGTAAACGCAAATTACCAGCAACATCAAAACCTGCTCCACCTACAGGAGCTTGCCATAATGACCCAGAGCCAAGGAGAAACTCACTAGCCTTCCCCTCTCTTACCAATTCCAGCTTTAACTGTTCGAGTTTTAACCTTTCCCTTTCCAAAGCTACTTTTACCTCTGCCTCCCTGGTTTTCTGTGCCTGCTCTGCTTTTATCCTTTCCTGCTCAAGCTGAAATTGAAATCTCTCCCTTTCCATATTTGCCTTTCTCTTTCCAGCTGCATATACTGATCAAATGACAGATTTTCCATAACCCCTGGAACCTTTACATCAGGAACTTTACTCTGTTGAAGCTCCAAAATACCAACTGACACTGCCAGACCCTCTACAATGACCCTCAGCTCAGCCTTTTTAGGAACCTGCGTGGGCTTCTTCCACCCCAAATGCACAGCTAAATCTACCAAATCTGCCTTTGTAAACTGAGATAATGTGCTATGAGAAGCTCGTTGCAAAAACTCTGCAACCAAAGGATTACTGTGTTCAGTCGACATATTGTGCACCAAAAACACACAATAACACAGAAAACTAACTTTATTTGCACTTGGGCCCACGTTGCCCTTGACAGAAGACTTCCCCCTAACTGCCTAGCCAAAAATACTTACCTAAAACTCAACCCTAGTCTTCAGGTGGTACTTGTGATGGGTAATTACGCACTACATTGACTGTAATAATCAAAATTATTCACAATCAATGATTTAGCCCGTCAGCCCGGAAAGCAACCATTAAATGGCGACCCCCCTGCAGCAGCGGATGTGCCCCCGAGACAACTGCTCTGCCCACTTTCCCACCGCCTAAGGTGAAACCAATGGACACAATCCCTAATGGACAGTGCCCTACAGCCTAACGGGGAGTTCTGTCCACAGTGCAAATAAACCAAAACCATTTACCATTATCTCATTTCCAACAGACTTGCAAAAAAAACCACAGAATTGATCTCCAAAACAAGCAACAAACATGCATTTCACAATTACCAGAGACCAACACAGCTCCAACAATGAACCACAGCAACCAGTGTGCAGGCAATCAAGTAAACGAGACACTCAAACCACCTACCCAAACAATAACTAGCCACTTTTAGTTTGGACGAGCCCCCATTTGTTATGCCCAACTCCTCTAGGCCACAACAGCACATAGGTGAGACCACACGGTTGTCTTGCCATCAAAGAATGAACATTCTTTATTTTACAAGTACGAGGGGTCCAGCCATGGCTGACGAGATGTGAAGAGTAACAGCCCAGGGAGAGAGAGAGAGAGTATCCAGCAGAAGCCTGGCCTATATGACCTCCCAACCAGGTGTGGCTCGTTTGCAATCCCCAGTCAGCCACACCTCCAAGGCACCAAACCATATCCTCCTGGCAGCACCAGATGTATCCAATCCTCTGCAACAGAAACACACCAACAATACCCAGCAAACCAACTGGTCAGGGCCATCACAGTTATAATGGAGGAAACGCAGACGCTCTGCATTTTCCCCTGTCAGCCTGGACCTCTGCAGGAGAAGCCATTTATTTCACTAACAACACACTTGATC
Source organism: Sphaeramia orbicularis (assembly GCF_902148855.1). NCBI lineage: Eukaryota > Metazoa > Chordata > Actinopteri > Kurtiformes > Apogonidae > Sphaeramia > Sphaeramia orbicularis. The sequence goes on from NC_043972.1 coordinate 61,033,055, forward strand.
TGAAGCTGGGGGCGGGGGCGGGGGGGGGGGGGGGGGGCATAGCGGTCCATGACTGAAAATATTCCGTCATTGACAGATTTTTTTTTTCAATGACGGAAAATTTGGAAGGCCGTCCGTCATTTTGACAGATTCAAATACTGAGGGTAATCTACTGTTAACCTTTCCTCCTCAGCTCGTCCGACCGTAGTCAGCGAGCACAGGGGAAATGTCCTCCAGGGCTGATGTGGGGTTCACTCCCCTGCCAGTAGTAGAAGACAGCAGCCTTTACTTCTGCACAGTATATCCATGTTAGAACACTGTTTACTTCTGTCCTCTGACACACTCATACTCTAAACTGCCGCTCCCTCACCTTGCTCGACCACTCACACCATACGAACGCGCCACACACCGCCCTCGCACTTAAGGAACACACACACACACACACACTCACACACACACCAGTCTCATAACACTACCAAAGAAAGTTTTCACACAACACTGTGAACAGAACCTGCTGCAGAATCGCTGGTCTGTCTGTGAGCAAGGCATCAAACAGTCCAGAACAGCATCCACCTGTATAGAACCAACAACCACCTGTATAGAACCAACATCCACCTGAATAGAACCTACATCCACCTGTATAGAACCAACATCCACCTGTATAGAACCAACATCCACCTGTACAGAACCAACATCCACCTGTATAGAACCAACATCCACCTGTATAGAACCAACATCCACCTGTATAGAACCAACAGCACCACTGTTCACAACTACACTGAATACAACAGCAGTACTGCAGTCACATGACTCACCCTGAGTCCACCTGTAGTAGACCCCCTGTCCAGTTAGTCCACCTGTAGTAGACCCCCTGTCCAGTTAGTCCACCTGTAGTAGACCCCCTGTCCAGTTAGTCCACCTGTAGTAGACCCCCTGTCCAGTTAGTCCACCTGTAGTAGACCCTGTCCAGTTAGTCCACCTGTAGTAGACCCCCTGTCCAGTTAGTCCACCTGTAGTAGACCCTGTCCAGTTCATGGTGAGTGTGAATATTAATCAGTCAGTGTTCAGTCTTGTGTGGTTTTTTTCTCTGACTTTTGCTTAAATCAGATGTTACTTTGCTCGTGCAAACTGTGCAGACAGCCCAGTCTCCTTATTTTAAAGCCCAGTAAATGTGATGGCATTGATAAACACGGTTAAAAAAAAAGAGGGACTGATGCGGTGAAGGATGACGGACAAGCAAGGAATCCTCCAGTTCTTCTTTCATTTGGTGTGTTATATGTATGCATGTTCTACCGTTCAGGTGTTATTTGATGGCATGTCCATTTGTGCACAGATCTGTGGTTCACAGAACCTGAACTCTGACCCTCAGTGCATGAGAACACACTAATTAAAAGTGGCATATAGAATTATGCGAGTCGTGATATCACGTTGCTTTATCAGCCAGCAGCAACTACAGCTGCTTCATCATTGAGGTGTTTTTGAACATTAAATACTAGTAAATATATCTCTTTATCATTAAAAAAATACAAATTTGAAATGACAGACAATAATATGTTATGATGGAATTTTTAGACCCTGTCCGTCAAAATGACAGACAATAAAAATGTCTAGCGCAGTGGTTCTTAACCTTGTTGGAGGTACTGAACCCCACCAGTTTCATATGCGCATTCATCGAACCCTTCTTTATTAAAAAATACAATATGATTTTTTTCAAATTCAAGACACAGGCATATGTTTTACTGGTGCACAAAATGAACCGTGCATTAACATCACTGTGTTCAAAGAACAAAACCAACACAGTGCATGAACTCACAACAAATTACATACCTTTTCACAAAGACGTGACCTTTTTTAATACAACCACACTGAAATGGCTTTAATTTTTAACCTTATGTATTCCAATAATGAACTTATTTTATTTATGCTGTTTATCATTTTTAGTATTTTAACACACACCCATCACCTGATTTCCATCAGGCTACAATAATAATGAATATTTACAGCAAATCAGTGTGACTTCTGCTTTTGTGTATATGTATGCGTAGGCCGTCAGGTCAGCCCGGTTTTCGTTTCATCTCGCTCCGAACTTTCCGAACCGCGCAATTTTGACATAAAAAAAGATAATTGCATGTAGTGTATCCAAAAAAAGTTCTTGTTATACTCCTTCAGTATTTTTGTGATCGTTGTTTTATTACGGCACTAGCTCGGCTTTAGCGAAATACGATTTCTCCATCCGCGATGGTGCGTTGGTCATCACATGATTGTAACTGACCAGTGCGGTGACCGAAAAATGTAAACAAACGCTACACATGGCTGCCTCTGTGGTTAACAGGAAGTAGCAAAAGTCATAATGATGTGGAAAATACTCAAATAATTCATCGTCAGACGAGTGGAAGAGATTATAAACACTTCCAGATGTGTTGTAGTGCTACAAGCAACAACAATACACCTCGTATATTGGATGTCAATCAGAGAAAGAGTCTCCGAAGCCGTTTGTTTACATACACGGACCTAGCCCGACACACACACCCGACTAATGAGTCGAGTGTGTGTCTGGACCTCCGCCGAACCCCTGAGACTGACTCACCGAACCCCTAGGGTTCCATCGAACCCAGGTTAAGAACCACTGGTCTAGCGCAAACTCTGTTCCCTCCCCAGCCAGCAGGACCATGTGGGCCCCAGAAGGGTCCCATTTGGGCTGCAGAGAAGGGTCCCATGTGGGTTTGTCCACAGTTTCCATGGTGACCACACATGTGTTTGACCAGAGCAGAATCAGAATCAGATCTGAATCTGTTTATTGTCATTGAACCAAGTACAAAAAATGAGGTAAAGCTCCGAGGTTCAGTGCACGAACTTACAGACAGACAACAAATATAAGCAAAACAACAACAAATATGAGTAAAACAACAACAAATATGAGTAAAACAACAACAAATATCAGTGAAACAACAACAAATATGAGTAAAAACAACAACAAATATCAGTGAAAAAACAACGAATATGAGTAAAACAACAACAAATATCAGTGAAACAACAACGAATATGAGTAAAAACAACAACAAATATCAGTGAAACAACAACGAATATGAGTAAAACAACAACAAATATCAGTGAAACAACAACGAATATGAGTAAAAACAACAACAAATATCAGTGAAACAACAACGAATATGAGTAAAACAACAAATATCAGCAAAACAACAACAAATGAGTAAAAACAACAACAAATATGAGTAAAAATAACAACAAATATGAGTAAAACAACAACAAATATAAGCAAAACAACAACAAATATGAGTAAAACAACAATGAATATGAGTAAAACAACAACAAATATCAGTGAAACAACAACAAATATGAGTAAAACAACAACAAATATCAGCAAAAAAACAACAAATACAACCAAAACAACAACAAATATGAGTAAAAACAACAACAAATATCAGTGAAACAACAACGAATATGAGTAAAACAAAAACAAATATCAGCAAAAAACAACAAATATAAGCAAAACAACAACAAATATGAGTAAAACAACAACAAATATGAGTAAAACAATAACAAATATGAGTAAAACAACAAATATAAGCAAAACAACAACAAATATAAGCAAAACAACAACAAATATGAGCAAAAACAACAACAAATATAAGCAAAACAACAACAAATATGAGTAAAAACAACAACAAATATGAGTAAAAACAACAACAAATATGAGTAAAACAACAACAAATATGAGTAAAAACTACGACAAATATGAGTAAAACAATAACAAATATGAGTAAAACAATAACAAATATGAGTAAAACAACAAATATGAGTACAAAAAATGAGTAAAACAATAACAAATATGAGTAAAACAACAAATATGAGTAAAACAACAACAAATATGAGTAAAAACAACAACAAATATGAGTAAAACAATAACAAATATGAGTAAAACAACAACAAATATGAGTAAAACAACAAATATCAGCAAAAAAACAACAAATATAAGTAAAAACAACAACAAATATCAGTGAAACAACAAAAAATATCAGTAAAAACAACAACAAATATCAGTAAAAAATATATATATATATCAGTAAAACAACAACAAATATCAGCAAAACAACAACAAATATGAGTAAAAACAACAAGAAATATCAGTGAAACAACAACAAATATCAGTAAAAACAACAAATATCAGTAAAAACAACAACAAATATCAGTGAAACAACAAATATCAGTAAAAACAACAAATATCAGTAAAACAACAACAAATATCAGTAAAAAAAACAACAAATATCAGTAAAATTAACAGTTATTTACACTAAAAAATGAAAACTATTGCAAACTAAGATATTTGTACAACAGAATTTCAGTCGTGTAAATAACATGACAGATAAATATGGTGGGATAAATAGTGTGAAGAATAAATAATATGACAGATTCAGATCTGTGATTCTGATTCTGTTCTGGTCAAACACATGTGGTCACCATGGAAACTGTGGACAAACCCACATGGGGCCCTTCTGTGCAGTCCAAATGGAACCCTTCTGGGGCCCACATGGACATGCTGGCTGGGGAGGGACTAAATGTGACTGAGAACTGGGGCGACTGGGGGACTGAAAAGTAGGGTGGAACCGTTTTGGTTCGGGGCTTTCAATACAATACAGAGATACATGCAGCCTACGACGAACGCAAAGACTCACCACGCTAAAGTCGGCAAAAGATTCACTGATTCCCACTTTGAGGCTCAATAATCACTGAGACACAAATGACGGCTGTATGCAGCTTTGGTAACACACAGAGGAAACTCCAACCCTGTTTCCATCCAAACAAACGCTCCTTAACCATCAGTAGACGGCATGACCTCCAATGTGGAGCCAGTTAGTGAGCGAAGGTTTAGGGACCGTCTGCAAAGTGCAAATTGGAAAATGTCTACAGATTTCAAATTCCATCATTTTGCTTCTACTCAGTGAAATGTCACCAGATGGATCTGACACAGCCATGAAGCCCTTCTGCACACACTACAGCCCTGAGACTGGACACATATCAGACCCACATTAGACTGAAGACAATATGAGCTACATCTGGATTTCAATGGGACTATATAGTCTGTCCACTAATTCTGGACTGTTGGCTTGTTAACCCTTGTGCCTCCCTGAAAAAAATACCTCTGCTCACCCTGAAGGACAAAAACGTCCACGCACAAAAAACTACCAGAAAAACCATCATACGTCAAGATGAAGAAATGGGCATTTCTGACTTTGCATCAGTACCTGACACAATGGAGTCAGATTGAAAAATAAAATAAATAGAAAAAATAATAAAATTTGAAATGACGGATAATAATGTGTTAAGATGGAATTTTTACGACCCTGTCCATCATTTTGACGGACAATAAAAATGTCTACCACAACCTCTGGGACAGATCCTTCTATATAAACGCAGTTGGACAGATCCTTCTATATAAACACAGTTAAACAGATCCTTCTATATAAACACAGTTGGACAGATCCTTCTATATAAACACAGTTAAACAGATCCTTCTATATAAACACAGTTAAACAGATCCTTCTATATAAACACAGTTAAACAGATCCTTCTATATAAACACAGTTGGACAGATCCTTCTATATAAACACAGTTAAACAGATCCTTCTATATAAACACAGTTAAACAGATCCTTCTATATAAACACAGTTAAACAGATCCTTCTATATAAACACAGTTGGACATATCCTTCTATATAAACACAGTTGGACAGATCCTTCTATATAAACACAGTTAAACAGATCCTTCTATATAAACACAGTTAAACAGATCCTTCTATATAAACACAGTTGGACAGATCCTTCTATATAAACACAGTTAAACAGATCCTTCTATATAAACACAGTTAAACAGATCCTTCTATATAAACACAGTTAAACAGATCCTTCTATATAAACACAGTTAAACAGATCCTTCTATATAAACACAGTTAAACAGATCCTTCTATATAAACACAGTTGGACAGATCCTTCTATATAAACACAGTTAAACAGATCCTTCTATATAAACACAGTTAAACAGATCCTTCTATATAAACACAGTTAAACAGATCCTTCTATATAAACACAGTTGGACAGATCCTTCTATATAAACACAGTTAAACAGATCCTTCTATATAAACACAGTTGGACAGATCCTTCTATATAAACACAGTTAAACAGATCCTTCTGCTGTGGGAATACATCTACTGATGCCTCTGGACACATCTTCAGTGATGTTCCTGGAATCACTGGGTGTTTCGGGTCTTTCAACATCATACACCCTCATCCAGGTGACCCAGCCAGGGCTGATCAGACCCCGGCTTGTGTCCAGATGGCAACTAACTACCATGGCTCCATGGTTTTCCTCTCTTGAGCCACAGCCATCTTGAGGCTCTCTCTGCCGCTTCGGTGGCATTGCGGATGGCTCTCCTCCTACTCTCTCCCTCGATGCCCAGGTTACTGAAGGCTCTGGCCAAGGATTGAGCCGCAAAACCCCTGCATCCCACCTCCACTGGGAAGCACCTTGCCTTCCAACCAGCCTGTTGACAGTCACTGATCAGTCCTGTGTACTTTGAGAGCTTCCTCTCAAAGGCTTCTTCTATCCGATCTTCCCACGGGACTGTCAGCTCCAGCAGCACGGCTTGGTTGGTGGCCTCTGATAGTATGACGATGTCTGGGCGTAGGGTGGTGGCAGCTATATGTCTGGGGAACTTCAGCTGCCGCTCGAGGTCCACCAGCAGCTGCCAGTCTCTTGCGGTGGTCAGGATGCCAGCTGGTGGTCTTCTAGCCGGGATTGCCTGCTCCCCAGCTCTGACAAAGGTGATAGTTTTCTTGGAGGGACGGGACCGTTTTGCCCGCTCAATTCCAGTGCTGATGGCTTCAGCGATGGTTTTCAGGACTTGGTCATGCCTCCACCGGTACCGCCCTTCTCCAAGTGCCATAGAGCAGCAGCTGAGGATGTGTTCTAGGGTTCCTTTCTTAGAACACATAGGACAATCTGGTGACTCTGCCAGGCCCCATGAGTGCAAGTTCGATGGACTTGGAAGCACATCATAAACTGCCTGGATTAGGAATTTAATGCGGTGAGGCTCGGCTTTCCAGATTTCAGCCCAGGTCACTTTCCTCTCAACCACATTCTCCCATCTCCCAACACAGTTAAACAGATCCTTCTATATAAACACAGTTGGACAGATCCTTCTATATAAACACAGTTAAACAGATCCTTCTATATAAACACAGTTGGACAGATCCTTCTATATAAACACAGTTAAACAGATCCTTCTATATAAACACAGTTAAACAGATCCTTCTATATAAACACAGTTGGACAGATCCTTCTATATAAACACAGTTAAACAGATCCTTCTATATAAACACAGTTAAACAGATCCTTCTATATAAACACAGTTGGACAGATCCTTCTATATAAACACAGTTAAACAGATCCTTCTATATAAACACAGTTAAACAGATCCTTCTATATAAACACAGTTGGACAGATCCTTCTATATAAACACAGTTAAACAGATCCTTCTATATAAACACAGTTGGACAGATCCTTCTATATAAACACAGTTGGACAGATCCTTCTATATAAACACAGTTAAACAGATCCTTCTATATAAACACAGTTGGACAGATCCTTCTATATAAACACAGTTGGACAGATCCTTCTATATAAACACAGTTGGACAGATCCTTCTGTATAAACACAGTTAAACAGATCCTTCTATATAAACACAGCTTTGACACTTCCATAAACTCGAACTTGTATAAAATGCTGGATGAAATCTGCTCCTACCTCCGGGTTCTGGAGGGGCTGATGTTCCTACATTGAGTGGAACGCCGTCGGAACACATTCATTCAAAGTTCTTATTCATGAGTTCAAGGCAGACAAACTTGTGTCACTTGGCGTTTGTCAGATCCCACTCATCCTATAAGGATACTGTTGAGTTTGAAAATGTTGACTTTGGAATGAGTTTGTCGTCCGTGCTAACGCTAGCATGCTGTTAGCCGCTGTGCTATCCGCTGGTGAATGCCTTATTGTGTGTGTTGTCAGAGCAGAGCTTGGCAGACACACAGTGTTCACAGATAAACACTGTTTTCTGCTTGGACCTCAGTCCTAGAATAGTCCAACTGAAAATGCTCAGTTGTGTCTCCTTCCGAGTCCAGAACAATTCCAGAATGAATGAACTGCTAAAGTTAGCACCAGTCCCGGAAGTAGCCTACCCATGCTAACACCAAACCTTCCCCCAAAATGGAAGTTTTCAAAGTCCTAAAGTCAGTCCTTCCAGGGGTCAACCCCACTGCTCAAAAGCACAACTGACACAACAACACATACAGCAGTGACACAACGGTTGTGTGGAGTGATGTTACCTCAGACACTGAAGCTTCCAAACACGCTTCAAACTCCTGATGTTTCGCTCGACTCCGTGTCGGGGTTTCACAGCTGAAGTATCGCGAGAAGATGTTTCGAAGTCTCACCAGGCGAAAAATCACGTGACTCCCAAATGAAGCTTCCTTACGTCACACGCGTATCGGTGACGTGAAGTTTAGGTCAGATTAGAACAACAGATGAACTGGGACTGGAACACAGTTATTCACACACACTATCCATAGAGTTATATACCTGCACACACACACACACACACACACACACACACACACACACACATATTAGGCACAAATACAGACAAACATTAGTGTTTTTTTTTGTTTGTGTGTGTGTGTTTGTTTGTTTGTTTGTTGTTTGTTTGTGAATGTGTGATAGTGTGTGTAAAGTGAGTGTGTGAGCATTAACTGTTTGTCTAATTGTTTGACAGTGATGAAAGCAGAGCTATGGAGAATGGAGGACAGGCCACCTAACAGAGCTAGCTCATATGAGTGGGGGCCCTTTGACCTTATGACCCCTAAAAAGCTCCAGTGTCTGATCTGTGCTCAGAGTTGGCCTTTAGTAAGAACACCTCTTCTCTGCTGAGGCTCCTGCGCTCAAGGCACCCACAAACTCCAGCCAATCCAGCTGCTCCTGCTGCTCCTGCTGCTCCTGGAGGAACTGGACAAGGTAAGCCTATGGCACCACGCATGGAATGCATGGATGGAAGAAAAAGACAGAGCAAGATTCAAATGGACAGTATACTAAACAACAATTATACAATCATACTAAAGGATTTGGTTTGGAAATAAAAACCTCTGAAACACCCAAATCCCCTTCCCAAAGTCACAAGCATTTCATCCAGCTGCTGTCATCACAGGCCCTTGTTGCACAAACATTTCACTCTTTTTATTTTGTAATCATATTTGTGTATTTCTACCACTCTTTCAAAAACATAGATCTAAAACATACAGTATTATATGATGGCACAATCACACAAGTATATGATGATTTTCTCTAAAAGACAGAAATCCCTCATTTCCAGATGCACATTCTGTTGATCCTTTCCTGTTAAACAAACACAACAGTGCCTTACTGTTTCACCACCCTTTGGCCTTTGTTGAATGTGAATGCAGTGTATCAGTTTATCCAGCAGATGTCACTACACTTACATGTATCAAATGCTTCCAAACACTGAAGCATTTCAACACAATGACTTCAGATTGAGTCAGTGGTTCAGAAAGCTTCAGTTTCTCCATCACTAACTGAAGCTTCCAAACACGCTTCAAACTCCACAGGTTACTGATTGTGGAGCAGTGGAGCGGAACTGGTTCTTCTTCTGTAGTTTGTACGACGGGTGGCACCTAGCGTTAAGGTGCATTAGCGCCCCCTACTATGATTGTGAGTGTGAAGCAGAGTTAGCAAAAGAAAAAAAAGTTATATATCTGTATTATGGTGGTCCAGAGGTGTAACAGCCCCAAAAATTATCCACTATAAGAAAAAAGAGAACAGCCCAAAAATTATCCACTATAAGAAAAAAGAGAACAGTCCAAAAAAATTATCCACTATAAGAAAAAAAGAGAACAGTCCAAAAAATTATCCACTATAAGAAAAAAAGAGAACAGCCCAAAAATTA